>NW_027364657.1:0-194407 GCF_046119375.1 Phyllobates terribilis | reverse complement strand
ATTCTGAAATTTTTTGCTTTTTCCTGCTCCTCTTAGCATGATAAAGAAAATTCAGAGTGAGATGCCAGCTCCTTTCATTCAGTCAGTAGCTTCAATCATTTCTGGACGTTTTCAATGGCAAAAATCAATGAATATTGTAAATGCACAAACAGTATTTTCTCGCATTGCAAGGTGCAATTCTGAAATTTTTTGCTTTTTCCTGCTCCTCTTAGCATGATAAAGAAGATTCAAAGAGAGTGAGATGCCAGCTCCTTTCCATTCAGTCAGTAGCTTCAAACATTTCTGGTATATGAATAACATGATGCTTTTTCAATGGCAAAAATCCAATGAATATTGTAAATGCACAAACAGTAATTTCTCCGCATTGCAAGGTGCAATTCTGAAGTTTTTTGCTTTTTCCTGCTCCTCTTAGCATGATAAAGAAGATTCAAAGAGAGTGAGATGCCAGCTCCTTTCATTCAGTCAGTAGCTTCAATCATTTCTGGACGTTTTTCAATGGCAAAATCATTGAATATTGTAAATGCACAAACAGTAATTTCTCCGCATTGCAAGGTGCAATTCTGAAATTTTTTACTTTTTCCTGCTCCTCTTAGCATGATAAAGAAGATTCAAAGAGAGTGAGATGCCAGCTCCTTTCATTCAGTCAGTAGCTTCAATCATTTCTGGTATATGAATAACATGATGTTTTTCAATGGCAAAAATCAATGAATATTGTAAATGCACAAACAGTAATTTCTCCGCATTGCAAGGTGCAATTCTGAAATTTTTTGCTTTTTCCTGCTCCTCTTAGCATAATAAAGAAGATTCAAAGAAGTGAGATGCCAGCTCCTTTCATTCAGTCAGTAGCTTCAATCATTTCTGGACGTTTTTCAATGGCAAACATCAATGAATATTGTAAATGCACAAACAGTAATTTCTCCGCATTGCAAGGTGCAATTCTGAAATTTTTTTGCTTTTTCCTGCTCCTCTTAGCATGATAAACAAGATTCAAAGAGAGTGGAGATGCCAGCTCCTTTCATTCAGTCAGTAGCTTCAATCATTTCTGGACGTTTTTCAATGGCAAAAATCAATGAATATTGTAAATGCACAAACAGTAATTTCTCCGCATTGCAAGGTGCAATTCTGAAATTTTTTACTTTTTCCTGCTCCTCTTAGCATGATAAAGAAGATTCAAAGAGAGTGAGATGCCAGCTCCTTTCATTCAGTCAGTAGCTTCAAACATTCCTGGTATATGAATAACATAATGTTTTTCAATGGCAAAAATCAATGAATATTGTAAATGCACAAACAGTAATTTCTCCGCATTGCAAGGTGCAATTCTGAAATTTTTGCTTTTTCCTGCTCCTCTTAGCATGATAAAGAAGATTCAAAGAGAGTGAGATGCCAGCTCCTTTCATTCAGTCAGTAGCTTCAATCATTTCTGGACGTTTTCAATTGCAAAAATCAATGAATATTGTAAATGCACAAACAGTAATTTCTCCGCATTGCAAGGTGCAATTCTGAAATTTTTTGCTTTTTCCTGCTCCTCTTAGCATGATAAAGAAGATTCAAAGAGAGTGAGATGCCAGCTCCTTTCATTCAGTCAGTAGCTTCAAACATTCTGGTATATGAATAACATGATGTTTTTCAATGGCAAAAATCAATGAATATTGTAAATGCACAAACAGTAATTTCTCCGCATTGCAAGGTGCAATTCTGAAATTTTTGCTTTTCCTGCTCCTCTTAGCATGATAAAGAAGATTCAAGAGAGTGAGATGCCAGCTCCTTTCATTCAGTCAGTAGCATCAATCATTTCTGGTATATGAATAACATGATGTTTTTCAATGGCAAAAATCAATGAATATTGTAAATGCACAAACAGTAATTTCTCCGCATTGCAAGGTGCAATTCTGAAATTTTTGCTTTTTCCTGCTCCTCTTAGCATGATAAAGAAGATTCAAAGAGAGTGAGATGCCAGCTCCTTTCGTTCAGTCAGTAGCTTCAATCATTTCTGGACGTTTTTCAAAGGCAAAAATCATTGAATATTGTAAATGCACAAACAGTAATTTCTCCGCATTGCAAGGTGCAATTCTGAAATGTTTTACTTTTCCTGCTCCTCTTAGCATGATAAAGAAGATTCAAAGAGAGTGAGATGCCAGCTCCTTTCATTCAGTCAGTAGCTTCAATCATTTCTGGTATATGAATAACATGATGTTTTTCAATGGCAAAAATCAATGAATATTGTAAATGCACAAACAGTAATTTCTCCGCATTGCAAGGTGCAATTCTGAAATTTTTTGCTTTTTCCTGCTCCTCTTAGCATGATAAAGAAGATTCAAAGAGAGTGAGATGCCAGCTCCTTTCATTCAGTCAGTAGCTTCAATCATTTCTGGACGTTTTTCAATGGCAAAAATCATTGAATATTGTAAATGCACAAACAGTAATTTCTCCGCATTGCAAGGTGCAATTCTGAAATTTTTTACTTTTTCCTGCTCCTCTTAGCATGATAAAGAAGATTCAAAGAGAGTGAGATGCCAGCTCCTTTCATTCAGTCAGTAGCTTCAATCATTTCTGGTATATGAATAACATGATGTTTTTCAATGGCAAAAATCAATGAATATTGTAAATGCACAAACAGTAATTTCTCCGCATTGCAAGGTGCAATTCTGAAATTTTTTGCTTTTTCCTGCTCCTCTTAGCATGATAAACAAGATTAAAAGAGAGTGAGATGCCAGCTCCTTTCATTCAGTCAGTAGCTTCAATCATTTCTGGACGTTTTTCAATGGCAAAAATCAATGAATATTGTAAATGCACAAACAGTAATTTCTCCGCATTGCAAGGTGCAATTCTGAAATTTTTTGCTTTTTCCTGCTCCTCTTAGCATGATAAAGAAAATTCAAAGAGAGTGAGATGCCAGCTCCTTTCATTCAGTCAGTAGCTTCAAACATTCCTGGTATATGAATAACATGATGTTTTTCAATGGCAAAAATCAATGAATATTGTAAATGCACAAACAGTAATTTCTCCGCATTGCAAGGTGCAATTCTGAATTTTTTGCTTTTTCTGCTCCTCTTAGCATGATAAAGAAGATTCAAAGAGAGTGAGATGCCAGCTCCTTTCATTCAGTCAGCAGCTTCAATCATTTCTGGACGTTTTTCAATTGCAAAAATCAATGAATATTGTAAATGCACAACAGTAATTTCTCCGCATTGCAAGGTGCAACTCTGAAATTTTTTGCTTTTTCCTGCTCCTCTTAGCATGATAAAGAAGATTCAAAGAGAGTGAGATGCCAGCTCCTTTCATTCAGTCAGTAGCTTCAATCATTTCTGGTATATGAATAACGTGATGTTTTTCAATGGCAAAAATCAATGAATATTGTAAATGCACAAACAGTAATTTCTCCGCATTGCAAGGTGCAATTCTGAAATTTTTTGCTTTTTCCTGCTCCTCTTAGCATGATAAAGAAGATTCAAAGAGAGTGAGATGCCAGCTCCTTTCATTCAGTCAGTAGCTTCAAACATTTCTGGTATATGAATAACATGATGTTTTTCAATGGCAAAAATCAATGAATATTGTAAATGCACAAACAGTAATTTCTCCGCATTGCAAGGTGCAATTCTGAAATTTTTTGCTTTTTCCTGCTCCTCTTAGCATGATAAAGAAGATTCAAAGGAGAGTGAGATGCCAACTCCTTTCATTCAGTCAGTAGCTTCAAACATTTCTGGTATATGAATAACATGATGTTTTTCAATGGCAAAAATCAATGAATATTGTAAATGCACAAACAGTAATTTCTCCGCATTGCAAGGTGCAATTCTGAAATTTTTGCTTTATCCTGCTCCTCTTAGCATGATAAAGAAGATTCAAAGAGAGTGAGATGCCAGCTCCTTTCATTCAGTCAGTAGCTTCAATCATTTCTGGACGTTTTTCAATGGCAAAAATCATTGAATATTGTAAATGCACAAACAGTAATTTCTCCGCATTGCAAGGTGCAATTCTGAAATTTTTTACTTTTTCCTGCTCCTCTTAGCATGATAAAGAAGATTCAAAGAGAGTGAGATGCCAGCTCCTTTCATTCAGTCAGTAGCTTCAATCATTTCTGGTATATGAATAACATGATGTTTTTCAATGCAAAAATCAATGAATATTGTAAATGCACAAACAGTAATTTCTCCGCATTGCAAGGTGCAATTCTGAGATTTTTTGCTTTTTCCTGCTCCTCTTAGCATGATAAAGAAGATTCAAAGAGAGTGAGATGCCAGCTCCTTTCATTCAGTCAGTAGCTTCAATCATTTCTGGACGTTTTCAATGGCAAAAATCAATGAATATTCTAAATGCACAAACAGTAATTTCTCCGCATTGCAAGGTGCAATTCTGAAATTTTTTGCTTTTTCCTGCTCCTCTTAGCATGATAAACAAGATTCAAAGAGAGTGAGATGCCAGCTCCTTTCATTCAGTCCAGTAGCTTCAATCATTTCTGGACGTTTTTCAATGGCAAAAATCAATGAATATTGTAAATGCACAAACAGTAATTTCTCCGCATTGCAAGGTGCAATTCTGAAATTTTTTGCTTTTTCCTGCTCCTCTTAGCATGATAAAGAAGATTCAAAGAGAGTGAGAAGCCAGCTCCTTTCATTCAGTCAGTAGCTTCAATCATTTCTGGACGTTTTTCAATTGCAAAAATCAATGAATATTGTAAATGCACAAACAGTAATTTCTCCGCATTGCAAGGTGCAATTCTGAAATTTTTTGCTTTTTCCTGCTCCTCTTAGCATGATAAAGAAGATTCAAAGAGAGTGAGATGCCAGCTCCTTTCATTCAGTCAGTAGCTTCAATCATTTCTGGTATATGAATAACATGATGTTTTTCAATGGCAAAAATCAATGAATATTGTAAATGCACAAACAGTAATTTCTCCGCATTGCAAGGTGCAATTCTGAAATTTTTTTGCTTTTTCCTGCTCCTCTTAGCATGATAAAGAAGATTCAAAGAGAGTGAGATGCCAGCTCCTTTCATTCAGTCAGTAGCTTCAATCATTTCTGGACTGTTTTTCAATGGCAAAAATCAATGAATATTGTAAATGCACAAACAGTAATTTCTCCGCATTGCAAGGTGCAATTCTGAAATTTTTTGCTTTTCCTGCTCCTCTTAGCATGATAAAGAAGATTCAAAGAGAGTGAGATGCCAGCTCCTTTCATTCAGTCAGTAGCTTCAATCATTTCTGGACGTTTTTCAATGGCAAACATCAATGAATATTGTAAATGCACAAACAGTAATTTCTCCGCATTGCAAGGTGCAATTCTGAAATTTTTTGCTTTTTCCTGCTCCTCTTAGCATGATAAACAAGATTCAAAGAGGAGTGAGATGCCAGCTCCTTTCATTCAGTCAGTAGCTTCAATCATTTCTGGACGTTTTTCAATGGCAAAAATCAATGAATATTGTAAATGCACAAACAGTAATTTCTCCGCATTGCAAGGTGCAATTCTGAAATTTTTTACTTTTTCCTGCTCCTCTTAGCATGATAAAGAAGATTCAAGAGAGTGAGATGCCAGCTCCTTTCATTCAGTCAGTAGCTTCAAACATTCCTGGTATATGAATAACATAATGTTTTTCAATGGCAAAAATCAATGAATATTGTAAATGCACAAACAGTAATTTCTCCGCATTGCAAGGTGCAATTCTGAAATTTTTTGCTTTTTCCTGCTCCTCTTAGCATGATAAAGAAGATTCAAAGAGAGTGAGATGCCAGCTCCTTTCATTCAGTCAGTAGCTTCAATCATTTCTGGACGTTTTCAATTGCAAAAATCAATGAATATTGTAAATGCACAAACAGTAATTTCTCCGCATTGCAAGGTGCAATTCTGAAATTTTTGCTTTTTCCTGCTCCTCTTAGCATGATAAAGAAGATTCAAAGAGAGTGAGATGCCAGCTCCTTTCATTCAGTCAGTAGCTTCAAACATTTCTGGTATATGAATAACATGATGTTTTTCAATGGCAAAAATCAATGAATATTGTAAATGCACAAACAGTAATTTCTCCGCATTGCAAGGTGCAATTCTGAAATTTTTTGCTTTTTCCTGCTCCTCTTAGCATGATAAAGAAGATTCAAAGAGAGTGAGATGCCAGCTCCTTTCATTCAGTCAGTAGCATCAATCATTTCTGGTATATGAATAACATGATGTTTTTCAATGGCAAAATCAATGAATATTGTAAATGCACAAACAGTAATTTCTCCGCATTGCAAGGTGCAATTCTGAAATTTTTTGCTTTTTCCTGCTCCTCTTAGCATGATAAAGAAGATTCAAAGAGAGTGAGATGCCAGCTCCTTTCGTTCAGTCAGTAGCTTCAATCATTTCTGGACGTTTTTCAAAGGCAAAAATCATTGAATATTGTAAAT
Source organism: Phyllobates terribilis (assembly GCF_046119375.1). Classification (NCBI taxonomy): domain Eukaryota; kingdom Metazoa; phylum Chordata; class Amphibia; order Anura; family Dendrobatidae; genus Phyllobates; species Phyllobates terribilis. The sequence goes on along the minus strand of NW_027364657.1, from coordinate 188,031 downwards.
GCACAAACAGTAATTTCTCCGCATTGCAAGGTGCAATTCTGAAATTTTTTACTTTTTCCTGCTCCTCTTAGCATGATAAAGAAGATTCAAAGAGAGTGAGATGCCAGCTCCTTTCATTCAGTCAGTAGCTTCAATCATTTCTGGTATATGAATAACATGATGTTTTTCAATGGCAAAAATCAATGAATATTGTAAATGGACAAACAGTAATTTCTCCGCATTGCAAGGTGCAATTCTGAAATTTTTTGCTTTTTCCTGCTCCTCTTAGCATGATAAAGAAGATTCAAAGAGAGTGAGATGCCAGCTCCTTTCATTCAGTCAGTAGCTTCAATCATTTCTGGACGTTTTTCAATGGCAAAAATCATTGAATATTGTAAATGCACAAACAGTAATTTCTCCGCATTGCAAGGTGCAATTCTGAAATTTTTTACTTTTTCCTGCTCCTCTTAGCATGATAAAGAAGATTCAAAGAGAGTGAGATGCCAGCTCCTTTCATTCAGTCAGTAGCTTCAATCATTTCTGGTATATGAAATAACATGATGTTTTTCAATGGCAAAAATCAATGAATATTGTAAATGCACAAACAGTAATTTCTCCGCATTGCAAGGTGCAATTCTGAAATTTTTTGCTTTTTCCTGCTCCTCTTAGCATGATAAAGAAGATTCAAAGAGAGTGAGATGCCAGCTCCTTTCATTCAGTCAGTAGCTTCAATCATTTCTGGACGTTTTTCAATGGCAAAAATCAATGAATATTGTAAATGCACAAACAGTAATTTCTCCGCATTGCAAGGTGCAATTCTGAAATTTTTTGCTTTTTCCTGCTCCTCTTAGCATGATAAACAAGATTAAAAGAGAGTGAGATGCCAGCTCCTTTCATTCAGTCAGTAGCTTCAATCATTTCTGGACGTTTTTCAATGGCAAAAATCAATGAATATTGTAAATGCACAAACAGTAATTTCTCCGCATTGCAAGGTGCAATTCTGAAATTTTTTGCTTTTTCCTGCTCCTCTTAGCATGATAAAGAAGATTCAAAGAGAGTGAGATGCCAGCTCCTTTCATTCAGTCAGTAGCTTCAAACATTCCTGGTATATGAATAACATGATGTTTTTCAATGGCAAAAATCAATGAATATTGTAAATGCACAAACAGTAATTTCTCCGCATTGCAAGGTGCAATTCTGAAATTTTTTGCTTTTCCTGCTCCTCTTAGCATGATAAAGAAGATTCAAAGAGAGTGAGATGCCAGCTCCTTTCATTCAGTCAGTAGCTTCAATCATTTCTGGACGTTTTTCAATTGCAAAAATCAATGAATATTGTAAATGCACAAACAGTAATTTCTCCGCATTGCAAGGTGCAACTCTGAAATTTTTTGCTTTTTCCTGCTCCTCTTAGCATGATAAAGAAGATTCAAAGAGAGTGAGATGCCAGCTCCTTTCATTCAGTCAGTAGCTTCAATCATTTCTGGTATATGAATAACGTGATGTTTTTCAATGGCAAAAATCAATGAATATTGTAAATGCACAAACAGTAATTTCTCCGCATTGCAAGGTGCAATTCTGAAATTTTTTGCTTTTTCCTGCTCCTCTTAGCATGATAAAGAAGATTCAAAGAGAGTGAGATGCCAGCTCCTTTCATTCAGTCAGTAGCTTCAAACATTTCTGGTATATGAATAACATGATGTTTTTCAATGGCAAAAATCAATGAATATTGTAAATGCACAAACAGTAATTTCTCCGCATTGCAAGGTGCAATTCTGAAATTTTTGCTTTTTCCTGCTCCTCTTAGCATGATAAAGAAGATTCAAGGAGAGTGAGATGCCAGCTCCTTTCATTCAGTCAGTAGCTTCAAACATTTCTGGTATATGAATAACATGATGTTTTTCAATGGCAAAAATCAATGAATATTGTAAATGCACAAACAGTAATTTCTCCGCATTGCAAGGTGCAATTCTGAAATTTTTTGCTTTATCCTGCTCCTCTTAGCATGATAAAGAAGATTCAAAGAGAGTGAGATGCCAGCTCCTTTCATTCAGTCAGTAGCTTCAATCATTTCTGGACGTTTTTCAATGGCAAAAATCATTGAATATTGTAAATGCACAAACAGTAATTTCTCCGCATTGCAAGGTGCAATTCTGAAATTTTTTACTTTTTCCTGCTCCTCTTAGCATGATAAAGAAGATTCAAAGAGAGTGAGATGCCAGCTCCTTTCATTCAGTCAGTAGCTTCAATCATTTCTGGTATATGAATAACATGATGTTTTTCAATTGCAAAAATCAATGAATATTGTAAATGCACAAACAGTAATTTCTCCGCATTGCAAGGTGCAATTCTGAGATTTTTTGCTTTTTCCTGCTCCTCTTAGCATGATAAAGAAGATTCAAAGAGAGTGAGATGCCAGCTCCTTTCATTCAGTCAGTAGCTTCAATCATTTCTGGACGTTTTTCAATGGCAAAAATCAATGAATATTCTAAATGCACAAACAGTAATTTCTCCGCATTGCAAGGTGCAATTCTGAAATTTTTTGCTTTTTCCTGCTCCTCTTAGCATGATAAACAAGATTCAAAGAGAGTGAGATGCCAGCTCCTTTCATTCAGTCAGTAGCTTCAATCATTTCTGGACGTTTTTCAATGGCAAAAATCAATGAATATTGTAAATGCACAAACAGTAATTTCTCCGCATTGCAAGGTGCAATTCTGAAATTTTTTGCTTTTTCCTGCTCCTCTTAGCATGATAAAGAAGATTCAAAGAGAGTGAGAAGCCAGCTCCTTTCATTCAGTCAGTAGCTTCAATCATTTCTGGACGTTTTTCAATTGCAAAAATCAATGAATATTGTAAATGCACAAACAGTAATTTCTCCGCATTGCAAGGTGCAATTCTGAAATTTTTTGCTTTTTCCTGCTCCTCTTAGCATGATAAAGAAGATTCAAAGAGAGTGAGATGCCAGCTCCTTTCATTCAGTCAGTAGCTTCAATCATTTCTGGTATATGAATAACATGATGTTTTTCAATGGCAAAAATCAATGAATATTGTAAATGCACAAACAGTAATTTCTCCGCATTGCAAGGTGCAATTCTGAAATTTTTTGCTTTTTCCTGCTCCTCTTAGCATGATAAAGAAGATTCAAAGAGGGTGAGATGCCAGCTCCTTTCATTCAGTCAGTAGCTTCAATCATTTCTGGACGTTTTTCAATGGCAAAAATCAATGAATATTGTAAATGCACAAACAGTAATTTCTCCGCATTGCAAGGTGCAATTCTGAAATTTTTTGCTTTTTCCTGCTCCTCTTAGCATGATAAAAAAGATTCAAAGAGAGTGAGATGCCAGCTCCTTTCATTCAGTCAGTAGCTTCAAACATTTCTGGTATATGAATAACATGATGTTTTTCAATGGCAAAAATCAATGAATATTGTAAATGCACAAACAGTAATTTCTCCGCATTGCAAGGTGCAATTCTGAAATTTTTTGCTTTTTCCTGCTCCTCTTAGCATGATAAAGAAGATTCAAAGAGAGTGAGACGCCAGCTCCTTTCGTTCAGTCAGTAGCTTCAATCATTTCTGGACGTTTTTCAATGGCAAAAATCATTGAATATTGTAAATGCACAAACAGTAATTTCTCCGCATTGCAAGGTGCAATTCTGAAATTTTTTACTTTTTCCTGCTCCTCTTAGCATGATAAAGAAGATTCAAAGAGAGTGAGATGCCAGCTCCTTTCATTCAGTCAGTAGCTTCAATCATTTCTGGTATATGAATAACATGATGTTTTTCAATGGCAAAAATCAATGAATATTGTAAATGCACAAACAGTAATTTCTCCGCATTGCAAGGTGCAATTCTGAAATTTTTTGCTTTTTCCTGCTCCTCTTAGCATGATAAAGAAGATTCAAAGAGAGTGAGACGCCAGCTCCTTTCGTTCAGTCAGTAGCTTCAATCATTTCTGGACGTTTTTCAATGGCAAAAATCAATGAATATTGTAAATGCACAAACAGTAATTTCTCCGCATTGCAAGGTGCAATTCTGAAATTTTTTGCTTTTTCCTGCTCCTCTTAGCATGATAAAAAAGATTCAAAGAGAGTGAGATGCCAGCTCCTTTCATTCAGTCAGTAGCTTCAAACATTTCTGGTATATGAATAACATGATGTTTTTCAATGGCAAAAATCAATGAATATTGTAAATGCACAAACAGTAATTTCTCCGCATTGCAAGGTGCAATTCTGAAATTTTTTGCTTTTTCCTGCTCCTCTTAGCATGATAAAGAAGATTCAAAGAGAGTGAGACGCCAGCTCCTTTCGTTCAGTCAGTAGCTTCAATCATTTCTGGACGTTTTTCAATGGCAAAAATCATTGAATATTGTAAATGCACAAACAGTAATTTCTCCGCATTGCAAGGTGCAATTCTGAAATTTTTTACTTTTTCCTGCTCCTCTTAGCATGATAAAGAAGATTCAAAGAGAGTGAGATGCCAGCTCCTTTCATTCAGTCAGTAGCTTCAATCATTTCTGGTATATGAATAACATGATGTTTTTCAATGGCAAAAATCAATGAATATTGTAAATGCACAAACAGTAATTTCTCCGCATTGCAAGGTGCAATTCTGAAATTTTTTGCTTTTTCCTGCTCCTCTTAGCATGATAAAGAAGATTCAAAGAGAGTGAGACGCCAGCTCCTTTCGTTCAGTCAGTAGCTTCAATCATTTCTGGACGTTTTTCAATGGCAAAAATCATTGAATATTGTAAATGCACAAACAGTAATTTCTCCGCATTGCAAGGTGCAATTCTGAAATTTTTTACTTTTTCCTGCTCCTCTTAGCATGATAAAGAAGATTCAAAGAGAGTGAGATGCCAGCTCCTTTCATTCAGTCAGTAGCTTCAATCATTTCTGGTATATGAATAACATGATGTTTTTCAATGGCAAAAATCAATGAATATTGTAAATGCAAAAACAGTAATTTCTCCGCATTGCAAGGTGCAATTCTGAAATTTTTTGCTTTTTCCTGCTCCTCTTAGCATGATAAAGAAGATTCAAAGAGAGTGAGATGCCAGCTCCTTTCATTCAGTCAGTAGCTTCAATCATTTCTGGTATATGAATAACATGATGTTTTTCAATGGCAAAAATCAATGAATATTGTAAATGCACAAACAGTAATTTCTCCGCATTGCAAGGTGCAATTCTGAAATTTTTTGCTTTTTCCTGCTCCTCTTAGCATGATAAAGAAGATTCAAAGAGAGTGAGACGCCAGCTCCTTTCGTTCAGTCAGTAGCTTCAATCATTTCTGGACGTTTTTCAATGGCAAAAATCATTGAATATTGTAAATGCACAAACAGTAATTTCTCCGCATTGCAAGGTGCAATTCTGAAATTTTTTACTTTTTCCTGCTCCTCTTAGCATGATAAAGAAGATTCAAAGAGAGTGAGATGCCAGCTCCTTTCATTCAGTCAGTAGCTTCAATCATTTCTGGTATATGAATAACATGATGTTTTTCAATGGCAAAAATCAATGAATATTGTAAATGCAAAAACAGTAATTTCTCCGCATTGCAAGGTGCAATTCTGAAATTTTTTGCTTTTTCCTGCTCCTCTTAGCATGATAAAGAAGATTCAAAGAGAGTGAGATGCCAGCTCCTTTCATTCAGTCAGTAGCTTCAATCATTTCTGGACGTTTTTCAATGGCAAAAATCAACGAATATTGTAAATGCACAAACAGTAATTTCTCCGCATTGCAAGGTGCAATTCTGAAATTTTTTGCTTTTTCCTGCTCCTCTTAGCATGATAAAGAAGATTCAAAGAGAGTGAGATGCCAGCTCCTTTCATTCAGTCAGTAGCTTCAAACATTTCTGGTATATGAATAACATGATGTTTTTCAATGGCAAAAATCAATGAATATTGTAAATGCAAAAACAGTAATTTCTCCGCATTGCAAGGTGCAATTCTGAAATTTTTTGCTTTTTCCTGCTCCTCTTAGCATGATAAAGAAGATTCAAAGAGAGTGAGATGCCAGCTCCTTTCATTCAGTCAGTAGCTTCAATCATTTCTGGACGTTTTTCAATGGCAAAAATCAACGAATATTGTAAATGCACAAACAGTAATTTCTCCGCATTGCAAGGTGCAATTCTGAAATTTTTTGCTTTTTCCTGCTCCTCTTAGCATGATAAAGAAGATTCAAAGAGAGTGAGACGCCAGCTCCTTTCGTTCAGTCAGTAGCTTCAATCATTTCTGGACGTTTTTCAATGGCAAAAATCATTGAATATTGTAAATGCACAAACAGTAATTTCTCCGCATTGCAAGGTGCAATTCTGAAATTTTTTGCTTTTTCCTGCTCCTCTTAGCATGATAAAGAAGATTCAAAGAGAGTGAGAAGCCAGCTCCTTTCATTCAGTCAGTAGCTTCAATCATTTCTGGACGTTTTTCAATTGCAAAAATCAATGAATATTGTAAATGCACAAACAGTAATTTCTCCGCATTGCAAGGTGCAATTCTGAAATTTTTTGCTTTTTCCTGCTCCTCTTAGCATGATAAAGAAGATTCAAAGAGAGTGAGATGCCAGCTCCTTTCATTCAGTCAGTAGCTTCAATCATTTCTGGTATATGAATAACATGATGTTTTTCAATGGCAAAAATCAATGAATATTGTAAATGCACAAACAGTAATTTCTCCGCATTGCAAGGTGCAATTCTGAAATTTTTTGCTTTTTCCTGCTCCTCTTAGCATGATAAAGAAGATTCAAAGAGGGTGAGATGCCAGCTCCTTTCATTCAGTCAGTAGCTTCAATCATTTCTGGACGTTTTTCAATGGCAAAAATCAATGAATATTGTAAATGCACAAACAGTAATTTCTCCGCATTGCAAGGTGCAATTCTGAAATTTTTTGCTTTTTCCTGCTCCTCTTAGCATGATAAAAAAGATTCAAAGAGAGTGAGATGCCAGCTCCTTTCATTCAGTCAGTAGCTTCAAACATTTCTGGTATATGAATAACATGATGTTTTTCAATGGCAAAAATCAATGAATATTGTAAATGCACAAACAGTAATTTCTCCGCATTGCAAGGTGCAATTCTGAAATTTTTTGCTTTTTCCTGCTCCTCTTAGCATGATAAAGAAGATTCAAAGAGAGTGAGACGCCAGCTCCTTTCGTTCAGTCAGTAGCTTCAATCATTTCTGGACGTTTTTCAATGGCAAAAATCATTGAATATTGTAAATGCACAAACAGTAATTTCTCCGCATTGCAAGGTGCAATTCTGAAATTTTTTACTTTTTCCTGCTCCTCTTAGCATGATAAAGAAGATTCAAAGAGAGTGAGATGCCAGCTCCTTTCATTCAGTCAGTAGCTTCAATCATTTCTGGTATATGAATAACATGATGTTTTTCAATGGCAAAAATCAATGAATATTGTAAATGCACAAACAGTAATTTCTCCGCATTGCAAGGTGCAATTCTGAAATTTTTTGCTTTTTCCTGCTCCTCTTAGCATGATAAAGAAGATTCAAAGAGAGTGAGACGCCAGCTCCTTTCGTTCAGTCAGTAGCTTCAATCATTTCTGGACGTTTTTCAATGGCAAAAATCATTGAATATTGTAAATGCACAAACAGTAATTTCTCCGCATTGCAAGGTGCAATTCTGAAATTTTTTGCTTTTTCCTGCTCCTCTTAGCATGATAAAAAAGATTCAAAGAGAGTGAGATGCCAGCTCCTTTCATTCAGTCAGTAGCTTCAAACATTTCTGGTATATGAATAACATGATGTTTTTCAATGGCAAAAATCAATGAATATTGTAAATGCACAAACAGTAATTTCTCCGCATTGCAAGGTGCAATTCTGAAATTTTTTGCTTTTTCCTGCTCCTCTTAGCATGATAAAGAAGATTCAAAGAGAGTGAGATGCCAGCTCCTTTCATTCAGTCAGTAGCTTCAATCATTTCTGGACGTTTTTCAATGGCAAAAATCATTGAATATTGTAAATGCACAAACAGTAATTTCTCCGCATTGCAAGGTGCAATTCTGAAATTTTTTACTTTTTCCTGCTCCTCTTAGCATGATAAAGAAGATTCAAAGAGAGTGAGATGCCAGCTCCTTTCATTCAGTCAGTAGCTTCAATCATTTCTGGTATATGAATAACATGATGTTTTTCAATTGCAAAAATCAATGAATATTGTAAATGCACAAACAGTAATTTCTCCGCATTGCAAGGTGCAATTCTGAGATTTTTTGCTTTTTCCTGCTCCTCTTAGCATGATAAAGAAGATTCAAAGAGAGTGAGATGCCAGCTCCTTTCATTCAGTCAGTAGCTTCAATCATTTCTGGACGTTTTTCAATGGCAAAAATCAATGAATATTCTAAATGCACAAACAGTAATTTCTCCGCATTGCAAGGTGCAATTCTGAAATTTTTTGCTTTTTCCTGCTCCTCTTAGCATGATAAACAAGATTCAAAGAGAGTGAGATGCCAGCTCCTTTCATTCAGTCAGTAGCTTCAATCATTTCTGGACGTTTTTCAATGGCAAAAATCAATGAATATTGTAAATGCACAAACAGTAATTTCTCCGCATTGCAAGGTGCAATTCTGAAATTTTTTGCTTTTTCCTGCTCCTCTTAGCATGATAAAGAAGATTCAAAGAGAGTGAGAAGCCAGCTCCTTTCATTCAGTCAGTAGCTTCAATCATTTCTGGACGTTTTTCAATTGCAAAAATCAATGAATATTGTAAATGCACAAACAGTAATTTCTCCGCATTGCAAGGTGCAATTCTGAAATTTTTTGCTTTTTCCTGCTCCTCTTAGCATGATAAAGAAGATTCAAAGAGAGTGAGATGCCAGCTCCTTTCATTCAGTCAGTAGCTTCAATCATTTCTGGTATATGAATAACATGATGTTTTTCAATGGCAAAAATCAATGAATATTGTAAATGCACAAACAGTAATTTCTCCGCATTGCAAGGTGCAATTCTGAAATTTTTTGCTTTTTCCTGCTCCTCTTAGCATGATAAAGAAGATTCAAAGAGGGTGAGATGCCAGCTCCTTTCATTCAGTCAGTAGCTTCAATCATTTCTGGACGTTTTTCAATGGCAAAAATCAATGAATATTGTAAATGCACAAACAGTAATTTCTCCGCATTGCAAGGTGCAATTCTGAAATTTTTTGCTTTTTCCTGCTCCTCTTAGCATGATAAAAAAGATTCAAAGAGAGTGAGATGCCAGCTCCTTTCATTCAGTCAGTAGCTTCAAACATTTCTGGTATATGAATAACATGATGTTTTTCAATGGCAAAAATCAATGAATATTGTAAATGCACAAACAGTAATTTCTCCGCATTGCAAGGTGCAATTCTGAAATTTTTTGCTTTTTCCTGCTCCTCTTAGCATGATAAAGAAGATTCAAAGAGGGTGAGATGCCAGCTCCTTTCATTCAGTCAGTAGCTTCAATCATTTCTGGACGTTTTTCAATGGCAAAAATCAATGAATATTGTAAATGCACAAACAGTAATTTCTCCGCATTGCAAGGTGCAATTCTGAAATTTTTTGCTTTTTCCTGCTCCTCTTAGCATGATAAAAAAGATTCAAAGAGAGTGAGATGCCAGCTCCTTTCATTCAGTCAGTAGCTTCAAACATTTCTGGTATATGAATAACATGATGTTTTTCAATGGCAAAAATCAATGAATATTGTAAATGCACAAACAGTAATTTCTCCGCATTGCAAGGTGCAATTCTGAAATTTTTTGCTTTTTCCTGCTCCTCTTAGCATGATAAAGAAGATTCAAAGAGAGTGAGACGCCAGCTCCTTTCGTTCAGTCAGTAGCTTCAATCATTTCTGGACGTTTTTCAATGGCAAAAATCATTGAATATTGTAAATGCACAAACAGTAATTTCTCCGCATTGCAAGGTGCAATTCTGAAATTTTTTACTTTTTCCTGCTCCTCTTAGCATGATAAAGAAGATTCAAAGAGAGTGAGATGCCAGCTCCTTTCATTCAGTCAGTAGCTTCAATCATTTCTGGTATATGAATAACATGATGTTTTTCAATGGCAAAAATCAATGAATATTGTAAATGCACAAACAGTAATTTCTCCGCATTGCAAGGTGCAATTCTGAAATTTTTTGCTTTTTCCTGCTCCTCTTAGCATGATAAAGAAGATTCAAAGAGGGTGAGATGCCAGCTCCTTTCATTCAGTCAGTAGCTTCAATCATTTCTGGACGTTTTTCAATGGCAAAAATCAATGAATATTGTAAATGCACAAACAGTAATTTCTCCGCATTGCAAGGTGCAATTCTGAAATTTTTTGCTTTTTCCTGCTCCTCTTAGCATGATAAAAAAGATTCAAAGAGAGTGAGATGCCAGCTCCTTTCATTCAGTCAGTAGCTTCAAACATTTCTGGTATATGAATAACATGATGTTTTTCAATGGCAAAAATCAATGAATATTGTAAATGCACAAACAGTAATTTCTCCGCATTGCAAGGTGCAATTCTGAAATTTTTTGCTTTTTCCTGCTCCTCTTAGCATGATAAAGAAGATTCAAAGAGAGTGAGACGCCAGATCCTTTCGTTCAGTCAGTAGCTTCAAACATTTCTGGTATATGAATAACATGATGTTTTTCAATGGCAAAAATCAATGAATATTGTAAATGCACAAACAGTAATTTCTCCGCATTGCAAGGTGCAATTCTGAAATTTTTTGCTTTTTCCTGCTCCTCTTAGCATGATAAAGAAGATTCAAAGAGAGTGAGACGCCAGCTCCTTTCGTTCAGTCAGTAGCTTCAATCATTTCTGGACGTTTTTCAATGGCAAAAATCATTGAATATTGTAAATGCACAAACAGTAATTTCTCCGCATTGCAAGGTGCAATTCTGAAATTTTTTACTTTTTCCTGCTCCTCTTAGCATGATAAAGAAGATTCAAAGAGAGTGAGATGCCAGCTCCTTTCATTCAGTCAGTAGCTTCAATCATTTCTGGTATATGAATAACATGATGTTTTTCAATGGCAAAAATCAATGAATATTGTAAATGCACAAACAGTAATTTCTCCGCATTGCAAGGTGCAATTCTGAAATTTTTTGCTTTTTCCTGCTCCTCTTAGCATGATAAAGAAGATTCAAAGAGAGTGAGACGCCAGCTCCTTTCGTTCAGTCAGTAGCTTCAATCATTTCTGGACGTTTTTCAATGGCAAAAATCATTGAATATTGTAAATGCACAAACAGTAATTTCTCCGCATTGCAAGGTGCAATTCTGAAATTTTTTACTTTTTCCTGCTCCTCTTAGCATGATAAAGAAGATTCAAAGAGAGTGAGATGCCAGCTCCTTTCATTCAGTCAGTAGCTTCAATCATTTCTGGTATATGAATAACATGATGTTTTTCAATGGCAAAAATCAATGAATATTGTAAATGCAAAAACAGTAATTTCTCCGCATTGCAAGGTGCAATTCTGAAATTTTTTGCTTTTTCCTGCTCCTCTTAGCATGATAAAGAAGATTCAAAGAGAGTGAGATGCCAGCTCCTTTCATTCAGTCAGTAGCTTCAATCATTTCTGGACGTTTTTCAATGGCAAAAATCAACGAATATTGTAAATGCACAAACAGTAATTTCTCCGCATTGCAAGGTGCAATTCTGAAATTTTTTGCTTTTTCCTGCTCCTCTTAGCATGATAAAGAAGATTCAAAGAGAGTGAGATGCCAGCTCCTTTCATTCAGTCAGTAGCTTCAAACATTTCTGGTATATGAATAACATGATGTTTTTCAATGGCAAAAATCAATGAATATTGTAAATGCACAAACAGTAATTTCTCCGCATTGCAAGGTGCAATTCTGAAATTTTTTGCTTTTTCCTGCTCCTCTTAGCATGATAAAGAAGATTCAAGGAGAGTGAGATGCCAGCTCCTTTCATTCAGTCAGTAGCTTCAAACATTTCTGGTATATGAATAACATGATGTTTTTCAATGGCAAAAATCAATGAATATTGTAAATGCACAAACAGTAATTTCTCCGCATTGCAAGGTGCAATTCTGAAATTTTTTGCTTTATCCTGCTCCTCTTAGCATGATAAAGAAGATTCAAAGAGAGTGAGATGCCAGCTCCTTTCATTCAGTCAGTAGCTTCAATCATTTCTGGACGTTTTTCAATGGCAAAAATCATTGAATATTGTAAATGCACAAACAGTAATTTCTCCGCATTGCAAGGTGCAATTCTGAAATTTTTTACTTTTTCCTGCTCCTCTTAGCATGATAAAGAAGATTCAAAGAGAGTGAGATGCCAGCTCCTTTCATTCAGTCAGTAGCTTCAATCATTTCTGGTATATGAATAACATGATGTTTTTCAATGGCAAAAATCAATGAATATTGTAAATGCACAAACAGTAATTTCTCCGCATTGCAAGGTGCAATTCTGAGATTTTTTGCTTTTTCCTGCTCCTCTTAGCATGATAAAGAAGATTCAAAGAGAGTGAGATGCCAGCTCCTTTCATTCAGTCAGTAGCTTCAATCATTTCTGGACGTTTTTCAATGGCAAAAATCAATGAATATTCTAAATGCACAAACAGTAATTTCTCCGCATTGCAAGGTGCAATTCTGAAATTTTTTGCTTTTTCCTGCTCCTCTAAGCATGATAAACAAGATTCAAAGAGAGTGAGATGCCAGCTCCTTTCATTCAGTCAGTAGCTTCAATCATTTCTGGACGTTTTTCAATGGCAAAAATCAATGAATATTGTAAATGCACAAACAGTAATTTCTCCGCATTGCAAGGTGCAATTCTGAAATTTTTTGCTTTTTCCTGCTCCTCTTAGCATGATAAAGAAGATTCAAAGAGAGTGAGAAGCCAGCTCCTTTCATTCAGTCAGTAGCTTCAATCATTTCTGGACGTTTTTCAATTGCAAAAATCAATGAATATTGTAAATGCACAAACAGTAATTTCTCCGCATTGCAAGGTGCAATTCTGAAATTTTTTGCTTTTTCCTGCTCCTCTTAGCATGATAAAGAAGATTCAAAGAGAGTGAGATGCCAGCTCCTTTCATTCAGTCAGTAGCTTCAATCATTTCTGGTATATGAATAACATGATGTTTTTCAATGGCAAAAATCAATGAATATTGTAAATGCACAAACAGTAATTTCTCCGCATTGCAAGGTGCAATTCTGAATTTTTTTGCTTTTTCCTGCTCCTCTTAGCATGATAAAGAAGATTCAAAGAGAGTGAGATGCCAGCTCCTTTCATTCAGTCAGTAGCTTCAATCATTTCTGGACGTTTTTCAATGGCAAAAATCAATGAATATTGTAAATGCACAAACAGTAATTTCTCCGCATTGCAAGGTGCAATTCTGAAATTTTTTGCTTTTTCCTGCTCCTCTTAGCATGATAAAGAAGATTCAAAGAGAGTGAGATGCCAGCTCCTTTCATTCAGTCAGTAGCTTCAATCATTTCTGGACGTTTTTCAATGGCAAAAATCAATGAATATTGTAAATGCACAAACAGTAATTTCTCCGCATTGCAAGGTGCAATTCTGAAATTTTTTGCTTTTTCCTGCTCCTCTTAGCATGATAAAGAAGATTCAAAGAGAGTGAGATGCCAGCTCCTTTCATTCAGTCAGTAGCTTCAATCATTTCTGGTATATGAATAACATGATGTTTTTCAATGGCAAAAATCAATGAATATTGTAAATGCAAAAACAGTAATTTCTCCGCATTGCAAGGTGCAATTCTGAAATTTTTTGCTTTTTCCTGCTCCTCTTAGCATGATAAAGAAGATTCAAAGAGAGTGAGATGCCAGCTCCTTTCATTCAGTCAGTAGCTTCAATCATTTCTGGACGTTTTTCAATGGCAAAAATCAACGAATATTGTAAATGCACAAACAGTAATTTCTCCGCATTGCAAGGTGCAATTCTGAAATTTTTTGCTTTTTCCTGCTCCTCTTAGCATGATAAAGAAGATTCAAAGAGAGTGAGATGCCAGCTCCTTTCATTCAGTCAGTAGCTTCAAACATTTCTGGTATATGAATAACATGATGTTTTTCAATGGCAAAAATCAATGAATATTGTAAATGCACAAACAGTAATTTCTCCGCATTGCAAGGTGCAATTCTGAAATTTTTTGCTTTTTCCTGCTCCTCTTAGCATGATAAAGAAGATTCAAGGAGAGTGAGATGCCAGCTCCTTTCATTCAGTCAGTAGCTTCAAACATTTCTGGTATATGAATAACATGATGTTTTTCAATGGCAAAAATCAATGAATATTGTAAATGCACAAACAGTAATTTCTCCGCATTGCAAGGTGCAATTCTGAAATTTTTTGCTTTATCCTGCTCCTCTTAGCATGATAAAGAAGATTCAAAGAGAGTGAGATGCCAGCTCCTTTCATTCAGTCAGTAGCTTCAATCATTTCTGGACGTTTTTCAATGGCAAAAATCATTGAATATTGTAAATGCACAAACAGTAATTTCTCCGCATTGCAAGGTGCAATTCTGTAATTTTTTACTTTTTCCTGCTCCTCTTAGCATGATAAAGAAGATTCAAAGAGAGTGAGATGCCAGCTCCTTTCATTCAGTCAGTAGCTTCAATCATTTCTGGTATATGAATAACATGATGTTTTTCAATGGCAAAAATCAATGAATATTGTAAATGCACAAACAGTAATTTCTCCGCATTGCAAGGTGCAATTCTGAGATTTTTTGCTTTTTCCTGCTCCTCTTAGCATGATAAAGAAGATTCAAAGAGAGTGAGATGCCAGCTCCTTTCATTCAGTCAGTAGCTTCAATCATTTCTGGACGTTTTTCAATGGCAAAAATCAATGAATATTCTAAATGCACAAACAGTAATTTCTCCGCATTGCAAGGTGCAATTCTGAAATTTTTTGCTTTTTCCTGCTCCTCTAAGCATGATAAACAAGATTCAAAGAGAGTGAGATGCCAGCTCCTTTCATTCAGTCAGTAGCTTCAATCATTTCTGGACGTTTTTCAATGGCAAAAATCAATGAATATTGTAAATGCACAAACAGTAATTTCTCCGCATTGCAAGGTGCAATTCTGAAATTTTTTGCTTTTTCCTGCTCCTCTTAGCATGATAAAGAAGATTCAAAGAGAGTGAGAAGCCAGCTCCTTTCATTCAGTCAGTAGCTTCAATCATTTCTGGACGTTTTTCAATTGCAAAAATCAATGAATATTGTAAATGCACAAACAGTAATTTCTCCGCATTGCAAGGTGCAATTCTGAAATTTTTTGCTTTTTCCTGCTCCTCTTAGCATGATAAAGAAGATTCAAAGAGAGTGAGATGCCAGCTCCTTTCATTCAGTCAGTAGCTTCAATCATTTCTGGTATATGAATAACATGATGTTTTTCAATGGCAAAAATCAATGAATATTGTAAATGCACAAACAGTAATTTCTCCGCATTGCAAGGTGCAATTCTGAATTTTTTTGCTTTTTCCTGCTCCTCTTAGCATGATAAAGAAGATTCAAAGAGAGTGAGATGCCAGCTCCTTTCATTCAGTCAGTAGCTTCAATCATTTCTGGACGTTTTTCAATGGCAAAAATCAATGAATATTGTAAATGCACAAACAGTAATTTCTCCGCATTGCAAGGTGCAATTCTGAAATTTTTTGCTTTTTCCTGCTCCTCTTAGCATGATAAAGAAGATTCAAAGAGAGTGAGATGCCAGCTCCTTTCATTCAGTCAGTAGCTTCAATCATTTCTGGACGTTTTTCAATGGCAAAAATCAATGAATATTGTAAATGCACAAACAGTAATTTCTCCGCATTGCAAGGTGCAATTCTGAAATTTTTTGCTTTTTCCTGCTCCTCTTAGCATGATAAAAAAGATTCAAAGAGAGTGAGATGCCAGCTCCTTTCATTCAGTCAGTAGCTTCAAACATTTCTGGTATATGAATAACATGATGTTTTTCAATGGCAAAAATCAATGAATATTGTAAATGCACAAACAGTAATTTCTCCGCATTGCAAGGTGCAATTCTGAAATTTTTTGCTTTTTCCTGCTCCTCTTAGCATGATAAAGAAGATTCAAAGAGAGTGAGATGCCAGCTCCTTTCATTCAGTCAGTAGCTTCAAACATTTCTGGTATATGAATAACATGATGTTTTTCAATGGCAAAAATCAATGAATATTGTAAATGCACAAACAGTAATTTCTCCGCATTGCAAGGTGCAATTCTGAAATTTTTTGCTTTTTCCTGCTCCTCTTAGCATGATAAAGAAGATTCAAGGAGAGTGAGATGCCAGCTCCTTTCATTCAGTCAGTAGCTTCAAACATTTCTGGTATATGAATAACATGATGTTTTTCAATGGCAAAAATCAATGAATATTGTAAATGCACAAACAGTAATTTCTCCGCATTGCAAGGTGCAATTCTGAAATTTTTTGCTTTATCCTGCTCCTCTTAGCATGATAAAGAAGATTCAAAGAGAGTGAGATGCCAGCTCCTTTCATTCAGTCAGTAGCTTCAATCATTTCTGGACGTTTTTCAATGGCAAAAATCATAGAATATTGTAAATGCACAAACAGTAATTTCTCCGCATTGCAAGGTGCAATTCTGAAATTTTTTACTTTTTCCTGCTCCTCTTAGCATGATAAAGAAGATTCAAAGAGAGTGAGATGCCAGCTCCTTTCATTCAGTCAGTAGCTTCAATCATTTCTGGTATATGAATAACATGATGTTTTTCAATGGCAAAAATCAATGAATATTGTAAATGCACAAACAGTACTTTCTCCGCATTGCAAGGTGCAATTCTGAGATTTTTTGCTTTTTCCTGCTCCTCTTAGCATGATAAAGAAGATTCAAAGAGAGTGAGATGCCAGCTCCTTTCATTCAGTCAGTAGCTTCAATCATTTCTGGACGTTTTTCAATGGCAAAAATCAATGAATATTCTAAATGCACAAACAGTAATTTCTCCGCATTGCAAGGTGCAATTCTGAAATTTTTTGCTTTTTCCTGCTCCTCTTAGCATGATAAACAAGATTCAAAGAGAGTGAGATGCCAGCTCCTTTCATTCAGTCAGTAGCTTCAATCATTTCTGGACGTTTTTCAATGGCAAAAATCAATGAATATTGTAAATGCACAAACAGTAATTTCTCCGCATTGCAAGGTGCAATTCTGAAATTTTTTGCTTTTTCCTGCTCCTCTTAGCATGATAAAGAAGATTCAAAGAGAGTGAGAAGCCAGCTCCTTTCATTCAGTCAGTAGCTTCAATCATTTCTGGACGTTTTTCAATTGCAAAAATCAATGAATATTGTAAATGCACAAACAGTAATTTCTCCGCATTGCAAGGTGCAATTCTGAAATTTTTTGCTTTTTCCTGCTCCTCTTAGCATGATAAAGAAGATTCAAAGAGAGTGAGATGCCAGCTCCTTTCATTCAGTCAGTAGCTTCAATCATTTCTGGTATATGAATAACATGATGTTTTTCAATGGCAAAAATCAATGAATATTGTAAATGCACAAACAGTAATTTCTCCGCATTGCAAGGTGCAATTCTGAAATTTTTTGCTTTTTCCTGCTCCTCTTAGCATGATAAAGAAGATTCAAAGAGAGTGAGATGCCAGCTCCTTTCATTCAGTCAGTAGCTTCAATCATTTCTGGACGTTTTTCAATGGCAAAAATCAATGAATATTGTAAATGCACAAACAGTAATTTCTCCGCATTGCAAGGTGCAATTCTGAAATTTTTTGCTTTTTCCTGCTCCTCTTAGCATGATAAAGAAGATTCAAAGAGAGTGAGATGCCAGCTCCTTTCATTCAGTCAGTAGCTTCAATCATTTCTGGACGTTTTTCAATGGCAAAAATCAATGAATATTGTAAATGCACAAACAGTAATTTCTCCGCATTGCAAGGTGCAATTCTGAAATTTTTTGCTTTTTCCTGCTCCTCTTAGCATGATAAAAAAGATTCAAAGAGAGTGAGATGCCAGCTCCTTTCATTCAGTCAGTAGCTTCAAACATTTCTGGTATATGAATAACATGATGTTTTTCAATGGCAAAAATCAATGAATATTGTAAATGCACAAACAGTAATTTCTCCGCATTGCAAGGTGCAATTCTGAAATTTTTTGCTTTTTCCTGCTCCTCTTAGCATGATAAAGAAGATTCAAAGAGAGTGAGACGCCAGCTCCTTTCGTTCAGTCAGTAGCTTCAATCATTTCTGGACGTTTTTCAATGGCAAAAATCATTGAATATTGTAAATGCACAAACAGTAATTTCTCCGCATTGCAAGGTGCAATTCTGAAATTTTTTACTTTTTCCTGCTCCTCTTAGCATGATAAAGAAGATTCAAAGAGAGTGAGATGCCAGCTCCTTTCATTCAGTCAGTAGCTTCAATCATTTCTGGTATATGAATAACATGATGTTTTTCAATGGCAAAAATCAATGAATATTGTAAATGCACAAACAGTAATTTCTCCGCATTGCAAGGTGCAATTCTGAAATTTTTTGCTTTTTCCTGCTCCTCTTAGCATGATAAAGAAGATTCAAAGAGAGTGAGATGCCAGCTCCTTTCATTCAGTCAGTAGCTTCAATCATTTCTGGACGTTTTTCAATGGCAAAAATCAACGAATATTGTAAATGCACAAACAGTAATTTCTCCGCATTGCAAGGTGCAATTCTGAAATTTTTTGCTTTTTCCTGCTCCTCTTAGCATGATAAAGAAGATTCAAAGAGAGTGAGATGCCAGCTCCTTACATTCAGTCAGTAGCTTCAATCATTTCTGGTAAATGAATAACATGATGTTTTTCAATGGCAAAAATCAATGAATTTTGTAAATGCACAAACAGTAATTTCTCCGCATTGCAAGGCGCAATTCTGAAATTTTTTGCTTTTTCCTGCTCCTCTTAGCATGATAAAGAAGATTCAAAGAGAGTGAGATGCCAGCTCCTTTCAATCAGTTAGTAGCTTCAATCATTTCTGGACGTTTTTCAATGGCAAAAATCAATGAATATTGTAAATGCACAAACAGTAATTTCTCCGCATTGCAAGGTGCAATTCTGAAATTTTTTGCTTTTTCCTGCTCCTCTTAGCATGATAAAGAAGATTCAAAGAGAGTGAGATGCCAGCTCCTTTCATTCAGTCAGTAGCTTCAATCATTTCTGGACGTTTTTCAATGGCAAAAATCAATGAATATTGTAAATGCACAAACAGTAATTTTTCCGCATTGCAAGGTGCAATTCTGAAATTTTTTGCTTATTCCTGCTCCTCTTAGCATGATAAAGAAGATTCAAAGAGAGTGAGGTGCCAGCTCCTTTCATTCAGTCAGTAGCTTCAAACATTTCTGGTATATGAATAACGTTTTTCAATGGCAAAAATCAATGAATATTGTAAATGCACAAACAGTTATTTCTCCGCATTGCAAGGTGCAATTCTGAAATTTTTTGCTTTTTCCTGCTCCTCTTAGCATGATAAAGAAGATTCAAAGAGAGTGAGATGCCAGATCCTTTCATTCAGTCAGTAGCTTCAATCATTTCTGGACGTTTTTCAATGGCAAAAATCAATGAATATTGTAAATGCACAAACAGTAATTTCTCCGCATTGCAAGGTGCAATTCTGAAATTTTTTGCTTTTTCCTGCTCCTCTTAGCATGATAAAGAAGATTCAAAGAGAGTGAGATGCCAGCTCCTTTCATTCAGTCAGTAGCTTCAATCATTTCTGGACGTTTTTCAATGGCAAAAATCAATGAATATTGTAAATGCACAAACAGTAATTTCTCCGCATTGCAAGGTGCAATTCTGAAATTTTTTGCTTTTTCCTGCTCCTCTTAGCATGATAAAGAAGATTCAAAGAGAGTGAGATGCCAGCTCCTTTCATTCAGTCAGTAGCTTCAATCATTTCTGGACGTTTTTCAATGGCAAAAATCAATGAATATTGTAAATGCACAAACAGTAATTTCTCCGCATTGCAAGGTGCAATTCTGAAATTTTTTGCTTTTTCCTGCTCCTCTTAGCATGATAAAGAAGATTCAAAGAGAGTGAGATGCCAGCTCCTTTCATTCAGTCAGTAGCTTCAATCATTTCTGGACGTTTTTCAATGGCAAAAATCAATGAATATTGTAAATGCACAAACAGTAATTTCTCCGCATTGCAAGGTGCAATTCTGAAATTTTTTGCTTTTTCCTGCTCCTCTTAGCATGATAAAGAAGATTCAAAGAGAGTGAGATGCCAGCTCCTTTCATTCAGTCAGTAGCTTCAATCATTTCTGGACGTTTTTCAATGGCAAAAATCAATGAATATTGTAAATGCACAAACAGTAATTTCTCCGCATTGCAAGGTGCAATTCTGAAATTTTTGCTTTTTCCTGCTCCTCTTAGCATGATAAAGAAGATTCAAAGAGAGTGAGATGCCAGCTCCTTACATTCAGTCAGTAGCTTCAATCATTTCTGGTAAATGAATAACATGATGTTTTTCAATGGCAAAAATCAATGAATTTTGTAAATGCACAAACAGTAATTTCTCCGCATTGCAAGGCGCAATTCTGAAATTTTTTGCTTTTTCCTGCTCCTCTTAGCATGATAAAGAAGATTCAAAGAGAGTGAGATGCCAGCTCCTTTCAATCAGTCAGTAGCTTCAATCATTTCTGGACGTTTTTCAATGGCAAAAATCAATGAATATTGTAAATGCACAAACAGTAATTTCTCCGCATTGCAAGGTGCAATTCTGAAAATTTTTGCTTTTTCCTGCTCCTCTTAGCATGATAAAGAAGATTCAAAGAGAGTGAGATGCCAGCTCCTTTCATTCAGTCAGTAGCTTCAATCATTTCTGGACGTTTTTCAAAGGCAAAAATCAATGAATATTGTAAATGCACAAACAGTAATTTTTCCGCATTGCAAGGTGCAATTCTGAAATTTTTTGCTTATTCCTGCTCCTCTTAGCATGATAAAGAAGATTCAAAGAGAGTGAGGTGCCAGCTCCTTTCATTCAGTCAGTAGCTTCAAACATTTCTGGTATATGAATAACGTTTTTCAATGGCAAAAATCAATGAATATTGTAAATGCACAAACAGTTATTTCTCCGCATTGCAAGGTGCAATTCTGAAATTTTTTGCTTTTTCCTGCTCCTCTTAGCATGATAAAGAAGATTCAAAGAGAGTGAGATGCCAGCTCCTTTCATTCAGTCAGTAGCTTCAATCATTTCTGGACGTTTTTCAATGGCAAAAATCAATGAATATTGTAAGTGCACAAACAGTAATTTCTCCGCATTGCAAGGTGCAATTCTGAAATTTTTTGCTTTTTCCTGCTCCTCTTAGCATGATAAAGAAGATTCAAAGAGAGTGAGATGCCAGCTCCTTTCATTCAGTCAGTAGCTTCAATCATTTCTGGACGTTTTTCAATGGCAAAAATCAATGAATATTGTAAATGCACAAACAGTAATTTCTCCGCATTGCAAGGTGCAATTCTGAAATTTTTTGCTTTTTCCTGCTCCTCTTAGCATGATAAAGAAGATTCAAAGAGAGTGAGATGCCAGCTCCTTTCATTCAGTCAGTAGCTTCAATCATTTCTGGACGTTTTTCAATGGCAAAAATCAATGAATATTGTAAATGCACAAACAGTAATTTCTCCGCATTGCAAGGTGCAATTCTGAAATTTTTGCTTTTTCCTGCTCCTCTTAGCATGATAAAGAAGATTCAAAGAGAGTGAGGTGCCAGCTCCTTTCATTCAGTCAGTAGCTTCAAACATTTCTGGTATATGAATAACATGTTTTTCAATGGCAAAAATCAATGAATATTGTAAATGCACAAACAGTAATTTCTCCGCATTGCAAGGAGCAATTCTGAAATTTTTTGCTTTTTCCTGCTCCTCTTAGCATGATAAAGAAGATTCAAAGAGAGTGAGATGCCAGCTTCTTTCATTCAGTCAGTAGCTTCAATCATTTCTGGACGTTTTTCAATGGCAAAAATCAATGAATATTGTAAATGCACAAACTGTAATTTCTCCGCATTGCAAGGTGCAATTCTGAAATTTTTTGCTTTTTCCTGCTCCTCTTAGCATGATAAAGAAGATTCAAAGAGAGTGAGATGCCAGCTCTTTTCATTCAGTCAGTAGCTTCAATCATTTCTGGACGTTTTTCAATGGCAAAAATCAATGAATATTGTAAATGCACAAACAGTAATTTCTCCGCATTGCAAGGTGCAATTCTGAAATTTTTTGCTTTTTCCTGCTCCTCTTAGCATGATAAAGAAGATTCAAAGAGAGTGAGATGCCAGCTCCTTTCATTCAATCAGTAGCTTCAAACATTTCTGGTATATGAATAACATGATGTTTTTCAATGGCAAAAATCAATGAATATTGTAAATGCACAAACAGTAATTTCTCCGCATTGCAAGGTGCAATTCTGAAATTTTTTGCTTTTTCCTGCTCCTCTTAGCATGATAAAGAAGATTCAAAGAGAGTGAGATGCCAGCTCCTTTCATTCAGTCAGTAGCTTCAATCATTTCTGGACGTTTTTCAATGGCAAAAATCAATGAATATTGTAAATGCACAAACAGTAATTTCTCCGCATTGCAAGGTGCAATTCTGAAATTTTTTGCTTTTTCCTGCTCCTCTTAGCATGATAAAGAAGATTCAAAGAGAGTGAGATGCCAGCTCCTTACATTCAGTCAGTAGCTTCAATCATTTCTGGTAAATGAATAACATGATGTTTTTCAATGGCAAAAATCAATGAATTTTGTAAATGCACAAACAGTAATTTCTCCGCATTGCAAGGCGCAATTCTGAAATTTTTTGCTTTTTCCTGCTCCTCTTAGCATGATAAAGAAGATTCAAAGAGAGTGAGATGCCAGCTCCTTTCAATCAGTCAGTAGCTTCAATCATTTCTGGACGTTTTTCAATGGCAAAAATCAATGAATATTGTAAATGCACAAACAGTAATTTCTCCGCATTGCAAGGTGCAATTCTGAAATTTTTTGCTTTTTCCTGCTCCTCTTAGCATGATAAAGAAGATTCAAAGAGAGTGAGATGCCAGCTCCTTTCATTCAGTCAGTAGCTTCAATCATTTCTGGACGTTTTTCAATGGCAAAAATCAATGAATATTGTAAATGCACAAACAGTAATTTTTCCGCATTGCAAGGTGCAATTCTGAAATTTTTTGCTTATTCCTGCTCCTCTTAGCATGATAAAGAAGATTCAAAGAGAGTGAGGTGCCAGCTCCTTTCATTCAGTCAGTAGCTTCAAACATTTCTGGTATATGAATAACGTTTTTCAATGGCAAAAATCAATGAATATTGTAAATGCACAAACAGTTATTTCTCGGCATTGCAAGGTGCAATTCTGAAATTTTTTGCTTTTTCCTGCTCCTCTTAGCATGATAAAGAAGATTCAAAGAGAGTGAGATGCCAGCTCCTTTCATTCAGTCAGTAGCTTCAATCATTTCTGGACGTTTTTCAATGGCAAAAATCAATGAATATTGTAAATGCACAAACAGTAATTTCTCCGCATTGCAAGGTGCAATTCTGAAATTTTTTGCTTTTTCCTGCTCCTCTTAGCATGATAAAGAAGATTCAAAGAGAGTGAGATGCCAGCTCCTTTCATTCAGTCAGTAGCTTCAATCATTTCTGGACGTTTTTCAATGGCAAAAATCAATGAATATTGTAAATGCACAAACAGTAATTTCTCCGCATTGCAAGGTGCAATTCTGAAATTTTTTGCTTTTTCCTGCTCCTCTTAGCATGATAAAGAAGATTCAAAGAGAGTGAGATGCCAGCTCCTTTCATTCAGTCAGTAGCTTCAATCATTTCTGGACGTTTTTCAATGGCAAAAATCAATGAATATTGTAAATGCACAAACAGTAATTTCTCCGCATTGCAAGGTGCAATTCTGAAATTTTTGCTTTTTCCTGCTCCTCTTAGCATGATAAAGAAGATTCAAAGAGAGTGAGGTGCCAGCTCCTTTCATTCAGTCAGTAGCTTCAAACATTTCTGGTATATGAATAACATGATGTTTTTCAATGGCAAAAATCAATGAATATTGTAAATGCACAAACAGTAATTTCTCCGCATTGCAAGGTGCAATTCTGAAATTTTTTGCTTTTTCCTGCTCCTCTTAGCATGATAAAGAAGATTCAAAGAGAGTGAGATGCCAGCTCCTTTCATTCAGTCAGTAGCTTCAATCATTTCTGGACGTTTTTCAATGGCAAAAATCAATGAATATTGTAAATGCACAAACAGTAATTTCTCCGCATTGCAAGGTGCAATTCTGAAATTTTTTGCTTTTTCCTGCTCCTCTTAGCATGATAAAGAAGATTCAAAGAGAGTGAGGTGCCAGCTCCTTTCATTCAGTCAGTAGCTTCAAACATTTCTGGTATATGAATAACATGTTTTTCAATGGCAAAAATCAATGAATATTGTAAATGCACAAACTGTAATTTCTCCGCATTGCAAGGTGCAATTCTGAAATTTTTTGCTTTTTCCTGCTCCTCTTAGCATGATAAAGAAAATTCAAAGAGAGTGAGATGCCAGCTCCTTTCATTCAGTCAGTAGCTTCAATCATTTCTGGACGTTTTTCAATGGCAAAAATCAATGAATATTGTAAATGCACAAACAGTAATTTCTCCGCATTGCAAGGTGCAATTCTGAAATGTTTTGCTTTTTCCTGCTCCTCTTAGCATGATAAAGAAGATTCAAAGAGAGTGAGATGCCAGCTCCTTTCATTCAGTCAGTAGCTTCAATCATTTCTGGACGTTTTTCAATGGCAAAAATCAATGAATATTGTAAATGCACAAACTGTAATTTCTCCGCATTGTAAGGTGCAATTCTGAAATTTTTTGCTTTTTCCTGCTCCTCTTAGCATGATAAAGAAGATTCAAAGAGAGTGAGATGCCAGCTCCTTTCATTCAGTCAGTAGCTTCAATCATTTCTGGACGTTTTTCAATGGCAAAAATCAATGAATATTGTAAATGCACAAACAGTAATTTCTCCGCATTGCAAGGTGCAATTCTGAAATTTTTTGCTTTTTCCTGCTCCCCTTAGCATGATAAAGAAGATTCAAAGAGAGTGAGATGCCAGCTCCTTTCATTCAGTCAGTAGCTTCAATCATTTCTGGACGTTTTTCAATGGCAAAAATCAATCAATATTGTAAATGCACAAACAGAAATTTCTCCGCATTGCAAGGTGCAATTCTGAAATTTTTTGCTTTTTCCTGCTCCTCTTAGCATGATAAAGAAGATTCAAAGAGAGTGAGATGCCAGCTCCTTTCATTCAGTCAGTAGCTTCAAACATTTCTGGTATATGAATAACATGATGTTTTTCAATGGCAAAAATCAATGAATATTGTAAATGCACAAACAGTAATTTCTCCGCATTGCAAGGTGCAATTCTGAAATTTTTTGCTTTTTCCTGCTCCTCTTAGCATGATAAAGAAGATTCAAAGAGAGTGAGATGCCAGCTCCTTTCGTTCAGTCAGTAGCTTCAATCATTTCTGGACGTTTTTCAATGGCAAAAATCATTGAATATTGTAAATGCACAAACAGTAATTTCTCCGCATTGCAAGGTGCAATTCTGAAATTTTTTACATTTTCCTGCTCCTCTTAGCATGATAAAGAAGATTCAAAGAGAGTGAGATGCCAGCTCCTTTCATTCAGTCAGTAGCTTCAATCATTTCTGGTATATGAATAACATGATGTTTTTCAATGGCAAAAATCAATGAATATTGTAAATGCACAAACAGTAATTTCTCCGCATTGCAAGGTGCAATTCTGAAATTTTTTGCTTTTTCCTGCTCCTCTTAGCATGATAAAGAAGATTCAAAGAGAGTGAGATGCCAGCTCCTTTCATTCAGTCAGTAGCTTCAATCATTTCTGGACGTTTTTCAATGGCAAAAATCAATGAATATTGTAAATGCACAAACAGTAATTTCTCCGCATTGCAAGGTGCAATTCTGAAATTTTTTGCTTTTTCCTGCTCCTCTTAGCATGATAAAGAAGATTCAAAGAGAGTGAGGTGCCAGCTCCTTTCATTCAGTCAGTAGCTTCAAACATTTCTGGTATATGAATAACATGTTTTTCAATGGCAAAAATCAATGAATTTTGTAAATGCACAAACAGTAATTTCTCCGCATTGCAAGGAGCAATTCTGAAATTTTTTGCTTTTTCCTGCTCCTCTTAGCATGATAAAGAAGATTCAAAGAGAGTGAGATGCCAGCTCCTTTCATTCAGTCAGTAGCTTCAATCATTTCTGGACGTTTTTCAATGGCAAAAATCAATGAATATTGTAAATGCACAAACTGTAATTTCTCCGCATTGCAAGGTGCAATTCTGAAATTTTTTGCTTTTTCCTGCTCCTCTTAGCATGATAAAGAAGATTCAAAGAGAGTGAGATGCCAGCTCCTTTCATTCAGTCAGTAGCTTCAATCATTTCTGGACGTTTTTCAATGGCAAAAATCAATGAATATTGTAAATGCACAAACAGTAATTTCTCCGCATTGCAAGGTGCAATTCTGAAATTTTTTGCTTTTTCCTGCTCCTCTTAGCATGATAAAGAAGATTCAAAGAGAGTGAGATGTCAGCTCCTTTCATTCAGTCAGTAGCTTCAAACATTTCTGGTATATGAATAACATGATGTTTTTCAATGGCAAAAATTAATGAATATTGTAAATGCACAAACAGTAATTTCTCCGCATTGCAAGGTGCAATTCTGAAATTTTTTGCTTTTTCCAGCTCCTCTTAGCATGATAAAGAAGATTCAAAGAGAGTGAGATGCCAGCTCCTTTCATTCAGTCAGTAGCTTCAATCATTTCTGGACGTTTTTCAATGGCAAAAATCAATGAATATTGTAAATGCACAAACAGTAATTTCTCCGCATTGCAAGGTGCAATTCTGAAATTTTTTGCTTTATCCTGCTCCTCTTAGCATGATAAAGAAGATTCAAAGAGAGTGAGGTGCCAGCTCCTTTCATTCAGTCAGTAGCTTCAAACATTTCTGGTATATGAATAACATGTTTTTCAATGGCAAAAATCAATGAATATTGTAAATGCACAAACAGTAATTTCTCCGCATTGCAAGGTGCAATTCTGAAATTTTTTGCTTTTTCCTGCTCCTCTTAGCATGATAAAGAAAATTCAAAGAGAGTGAGATGCCAGCTCCTTTCATTCAGTCAGTAGCTTCAATCATTTCTGGACGTTTTTCAATGGCAAAAATCAATGAATATTGTAAATGCACAAACAGTAATTTCTCCGCATTGCAAGGTGCAATTCTGAAATTTTTTGCTTTTTCCTGCTCCTCTTAGCATGATAAAGAAGATTCAAAGAGAGTGAGATGCCAGCTCCTTTCATTCAGTCAGTAGCTTCAATCATTTCTGGACGTTTTTCAATGGCAAAAATCAATGAATATTGTAAATGCACAAACTGTAATTTCTCCGCATTGTAAGGTGCAATTCTGAAATTTTTTGCTTTTTCCTGCTCCTCTTAGCATGATAAAGAAGATTCAAAGAGAGTGAGATGCCAGCTCCTTTCATTCAGTCAGTAGCTTCAATCATTTCTGGACGTTTTTCAATGGCAAAAATCAATGAATATTGTAAATGCACAAACTGTAATTTCTCCGCATTGTAAGGTGCAATTCTGAAATTTTTTGCTTTTTCCTGCTCCTCTTAGCATGATAAAGAAGATTCAAAGAGAGTGAGATGCCAGCTCCTTTCATTCAGTCAGTAGCTTCAATCATTTCTGGACGTTTTTCAATGGCAAAAATCAATGAATATTGTAAATGCACAAACAGTAATTTCTCCGCATTGCAAGGTGCAATTCTGAATTTTTTTGCTTTTTCCTGCTCCTCTTAGCATGATAAAGAAGATTCAAAGAGAGTGAGATGCCAGCTCCTTTCATTCAGTCAGTAGCTTCAAACATTTCTGGTATATGAATAACATGATGTTTTTCAATGGCAAAAATCAATGAATATTGTAAATGCACAAACAGTAATTTCTCCGCATTGCAAGGTGCAATTCTGAAATTTTTTGCTTTTTCCTGCTCCTCTTAGCATGATAAAGAAGATTCAAAGAGAGTGAGATGCCAGCTCCTTTCATTCAGTCAGTAGCTTCAAACATTTCTGGTATATGAATAACATGATGTTTTTCAATGGCAAAAATCAATGAATATTGTAAATGCACAAACAGTAATTTCTCCGCATTGCAAGGTGCAAGTCTGAAATTTTTTGCTTTTTCCTGCTCCTCTTAGCATGATAAAGAAGATTCAAAGAGAGTGAGATGCCAGCTACTTTCATTCAGTCAGTAGCTTCAATCATTTCTGGACGTTTTTCAATGGTAAAAATCAATGAATATTGTAAATGCACAAACAGTAATTTCTCCGCATTGCAAGGTGCAATTCTGAAATTTTTTGCTTTTTCCCGCTCCTCTTAGCATGATAAAGAAGATTCAAAGAGAGTGAGATGCCAGCTCCTTTCATTCAGTCAGTAGCTTCAATCATTTCTGGACGTTTTTCAATGGCAAAAATCAATGAATATTGTAAATGCACAAACAGTAATTTCTCCGCATTGCAAGGTGCAATTCTGAAATTTTTTGCTTTTTTCTGCTCCTCTTAGCATGATAAAGAAGATTCAAAGAGAGTGAGATGCCAGCTCCTTTCATTCAGTCAGTAGCTTCAATCATTTCTGGTAAATGAATAACATGATGTTTTTCAATGGCAAAAATCAATGAATTTTGTAAATGCACAAACAGTAATTTCTCCGCATTGCAAGGCGCAATTCTGAAATTGTTTGCTTTTTCCTGCTCCTCTTAGCATGATAAAGAAGATTCAAAGAGAGTGAGATGCCAGCTCCTTTCATTCAGTCAGTAGCTTCAATCATTTCTGGACGTTTTTCAATGGCAAAAATCAATGAATATTGTAAATGCACAAACAGTAATTTCTCCGCATTGCAAGGTGCAATTCTGAAATTTTTTGCTTTTTCCTGCTCCTCTTAGCATGATAAAGAAGATTCAAAGTGAGTGAGATGCCAGCTCCTTTCATTCAGTCAGTAGCTTCAATCATTTCTGGACGTTTTTCAATGGCAAAAATCAATGAATATTGTAAATGTACAAACAGTAATTTCTCCGCATTGCAAGGTGCAATTCTGAAATTTTTTGCTTTTTCCTGCTCCTCTTAGCATGATAAAGAAGATTCAAAGAGAGTGAGGTTCCAGCTCCTTTCATTCAGTCAGTAGCTTCAAACATTTCTGGTATATGAATAACATGTTTTTCAATGGCAAAAATCAATGAATATTGTAAATGCACAAACAGTAATTTCTCCGCATTGCAAGGTGCAATTCTGAAATTTTTTGCTTTTTCCTGCTCCTCTTAACTTGATAAAGAAGATTCAAAGAGAGTGAGGTGCCAGCTCCTTTCATTCAGTCAGTAGCTTCAATCATTTCTGGACGTTTTTCAATGGCAAAAATCAATGAATATTGTAAATGCACAAACTGTAATTTCTCCGCATTGTAAGGTGCAATTCTGAAATTTTTTGCTTTTTCCTGCTCCTCTTAGCATGATAAAGAAGATTCAAAGAGAGTGAGATGCCAGCTCCTTTCATTCAGTCAGTAGCTTCAATCATTTCTGGACGTTTTTCAATGGCAAAAATCAATGAATATTGTAAATGCACAAACAGTAATTTCTCCGCATTGCAAGGTGCAATTCTGAAATTTTTTGCTTTTTCCTGCTCCTCTTAGCATGATAAAGAAGATTCAAAGAGAGTGAGATGCCAGCTCCTTTCATTCAGTCAGTAGCTTCAAACATTTCTGGTATATGAATAACATGATGTTTTTCAATGGCAAAAATCAATGAATATTGTAAATGCACAAACAGTAATTTCTCCGCATTGCAAGGTGCAAGTCTGAAATTTTTTGCTTTTTCCTGCTCCTCTTAGCATGATAAAGAAGATTCAAAGAGAGTGAGATGCCAGCTACTTTCATTCAGTCAGTAGCTTCAATCATTTCTGGACGTTTTTCAATGGTAAAAATCAATGAATATTGTAAATGCAGAAACAGTAATTTCTCCGCATTGCAAGGTGCAATTCTGAAATTTTTTGCTTTTTCCTGCTCCTCTTAGCATGATAAAGAAGATTCAAAGAGAGTGAGATGCCAGCTCCTTTCATTCAGTCAGTAGCTTCAATCATTTCTGGACGTTTTTCAATGGCAAAAATCAATGAATATTGTAAATGCACAAACAGTAATTTCTTCGCATTGCAAGGTGCAATTCTGAAATGTTTTGCTTTTTCCTGCTCCTCTTAGCATGATAAAGAAGATTCAAAGAGAGTGAGATGCCAGCTCCTTTCATTCAGTCAGTAGCTTCAATCATTTCTGGTAAATGAATAACATGATGTTTTTCAATGGCAAAAATCAATGAATTTTGTAAATGCACAAACAGTAATTTCTCCGCATTGCAAGGCGCAATTCTGAAATTTTTTGCTTTTTCCTGCTCCTCTTAGCATGATAAAGAAGATTCAAAGAGAGTGAGATGCCAGCTCCTTTCATTCAGTCAGTAGCTTCAATCATTTCTGGACGTTTTTCAATGGCAAAAATCAATGAATATTGTAAATGCACAAACAGTAATTTCTCCGCATTGCAAGGTGCAATTCTGAAATTTTTTGCTTTTTCCTGCTCCTCTTAGCATGATAAAGAAGATTCAAAGAGAGTGAGATGCCAGCTCCTTTCATTCAGTCAGTAGCTTCAATCATTTCTGGATGTTTTTCAATGGCAAAAGTCAATGAATATTGTAAATGCACAAACTGTAATTTCTTCGCATTGCAAGGTGCAATTCTGAAATTTTTTGCTTTTCCTGCTCCTCTTAGCATGATAAAGAAGATTCATAGAGAGTGAGATGCCAGCTCCTTTCATTCAGTCAGTAGCTTCAATCATTTCTGGACGTTTTTCAATGGCAAAAATCAATGAATATTGTAATTGCACAAACAGTAATTTCTCCGCATTGCAAGGTGCAATTCTGAAATTTTTTGCTTTTTCCTGCTCCTCTTAGCATGATAAAGAAGATTCAAAGAGAGTGAGATGCCAGCTCCTTTCATTCAGTCAGTAGCTTCAAACATTTCTGGTATATGAATAACATGATGTTTTTCAATGGCAAAAATCAATGAATATTGTAAATGCACAAACAGTAATTTCTCCGCATTGCAAGGTGCAATTCTGAAATTTTTTGCTTTTTCCTGCTCCTCTTAGCATGATAAAGAAGATTCAAAGAGAGTGAGATGCCAGCTCCTTTCATTCAGTCAGTAGCTTCAATCATTTCTGGACGTTTTTCAATGGCAAAAATCAATGAATATTGTAAATGCACAAACAGTAATTTCTCCGCATTGCAAGGTGCAATTCTGAAATTTTTTGCTTTTTCCTGCTCCTCTTAGCATGATAAAGAAGATTCAAAGAGAGTGAGATGCCAGCTCCTTTCATTCAGTCAGTAGCTTCAATCATTTCTGGACGTTTTTCAATGGCAAAAATCAATGAATATTGTAAATGCACAAACTGTAATTTCTCCGCATTGTAAGGTGCAATTCTGAAATTTTTTGCTTTTTCCTGCTCCTCTTAGCATGATAAAGAAGATTCAAAGAGAGTGAGATGCCAGCTCCTTTCATTCAGTCAGTAGCTTCAATCATTTCTGGACGTTTTTCAATGGCAAAAATCAATGAATATTGTAAATGCACAAACAGTAATTTCTCCTCATTGCAAGGTGCAATTCTGAAATTTTTTGCTTTTTCCTGCTCCTCTTAGCATGATAAAGAAGATTCAAAGAGAGTGAGATGCCAGCTCCTTTCATTCAGTCAGTAGCTTCAAACATTTCTGGTATATGAATAACATGATGTTTTTCAATGGCAAAAATCAATGAATATTGTAAATGCACAAACAGTAATTTCTCCGCATTGCAAGGTGCAAGTCTGAAATTTTTTGCTTTTTCCTGCTCCTCTTAGCATGATAAAGAAGATTCAAAGAGAGTGAGATGCCAGCTACTTTCATTCAGTCAGTAGCTTCAATCATTTCTGGACGTTTTTCAATGGCAAAAATCAATGAATATTGTAAATGCACAAACAGTAATTTCTCCGCATTGCAAGGTGCAATTCTGAAATTTTTTGCTTTTTCCTGCTCCTCTTAGCATGATAAAGAAGTTTCAAAGAGAGTGAGATGCCAGCTCCTTTCATTCAGTCAGTAGCTTCAATCATTTCTGGTAAATGAATAACATGATGTTTTTCAATGGCAAAAATCAATGAATTTTGTAAATGCACAAACACTAATTTCTCCGCATTGCAAGGCGCAATTCTGAAATTTTTTGCTTTTTCCTGCTCCTCTTAGCATGATAAAGAAGATTCAAAGAGAGTGAGATGCCAGCTCCTTTCATTCAGTCAGTAGCTTCAATCATTTCTGAACGTTTTTCAATGGCAAAAATCAATGAATATTGTAAATGCACAAACAGTAATTTCTCCGCATTGCAAGGTGCAATTCTGAAATTTTTTGCTTTTTCCTGCTCCTCTTAGCATGATAAAGAAGATTCAAAGAGAGTGAGATGCCAGCTCCTTTCATTCAGTCAGTAGCTTCAATCATTTCTGGACGTTTTTCAATGGCAAAAATCAATGAATATTGTAAATGCACAAACAGTAATTTCTCCGCATTGCAAGGTGCAATTCTGAAATTTTTTGCTTTTTCCTGCTCCTCTTAGCATGATAAAGAAGATTCAAAGAGAGTGAGGTGCCAGCTCCTTTCATTCAGTCAGTAGCTTCAAACATTTCTGGTATATGAATAACATGTTTTTCAATGGCAAAAATCAATGAATATTGTAAATGCACAAACAGTAATTTCTCCGCATTGCAAGGAGCAATTCTGAAATTTTTTGCTTTTTCCTGCTCCTCTTAGCATGATAAAGAAGATTCAAAGAGAGTGAGATGCCAGCTCCTTTCATTCAGTCAGTAGCTTCAATCATTTCTGGACGTTTTTCAATGGCAAAAATCAATGAATATTGTAAATGCACAAACAGTAATTTCTCCGCATTGCAAGGTGCAATTCTGAAATTTTTTGCTTTTTCCTGCTCCTCTTAGCATGATAAAGAAGATTCAAAGAGAGTGAGATGCCAGCTCCTTTCATTCAGTCAGTAGCTTCAATCATTTCTGGACGTTTTTCAATGGCAAAAATCAATGAATATTGTAAATGCACAAACTGTAATTTCTCCGCATTGCAAGGTGCAATTCTGAAATTTTTTGCTTTTTCCTGCTCCTCTTAGCATGATAAAGAAGATTCAAAGAGAGTGAGATGCCAGCTCCTTTCATTCAGTCAGTAGCTTCAAACATTTCTGGTATATGAATAACATGTTTTTCAATGGCAAAAATCAATGAATATTGTAAATGCACAAACAGTAATTTCTCCGCATTGCAAGGTGCAATTCTGAAATTTTTTGCTTTTTCCTGCTCCTCTTAGCATGATAAAGAAGATTCAAAGAGAGTGAGATGCAAGCTCCTTTCATTCAGTCAGTAGCTTCAAACATTTCTGGTATATGAATAACATGATGTTTTTCAATGGCAAAAATCAATGAATATTGTAAATGCACAAACAGTAATTTCTCCGCATTGCAAGGTGCAATTCTGAAATTTTTTGCTTTTTCCTGCTCCTCTTAGCATGATAAAGAAGATTCAAAGAGAGTGAGATGCCAGCTCCTTTCATTCAGTCAGTAGCTTCAAACATTTCTGGTATATGAATAACATGATGTTTTTCAATGGCAAAAATCAATGAATATTGTAAATGCACAAACAGTAATTTCTCCGCATTGCAAGGTGCAATTCTGAAATTTTTTGCTTTTTCCTGCTCCTCTTAGCATGATAAAGAAGATTCAAAGAGAGTGAGATGCCAGCTCCTTTCATTGAGTCAGTAGCTTCAATCATTTCTGGACTTTTTTCAATGGCAAAAATCATTGAATATTGTAAATGCACAAACAGTAATTTCTCCGCATTGCAAGGTGCAATTCTGAAATTTTTTACTTTTTCCTGCTCCTCTTAGCATGATAAAGAAGATTCAAAGAGAGTGAGATGCCAGCTCCTTTCATTCAGTCAGTAGCTTCAATCATTTCTGGTATATGAATAACATGATGTTTTTCAATGGCAAAAATCAATGAATATTGTAAATGCACAAACAGTAATTTCTCCGCATTGCAAGGTGCAATTCTGAAATTTTTTGTTTTTTCCTGCTCCTCTTAGCATGATAAAGAAGATTCAAAGAGAGTGAGATGCCAGCTCCTTTCATTCAGTCAGTAGCTTCAAACATTTCTGGTATATGAATAACATGATGTTTTTCAATGGCAAAAATCAATGAATATTGTAAATGCACAAACAGTAATTTCTCCGCATTGCAAGGTGCAATTCTGAAATTTTTTGCTTTTTCCTGCTCCTCTTAGCATGTTAAAGAAGATTCAAAGAGAGTGAGATGCCAGCTCCTTTCGTTCAGTCAGTAGCCTCAATCATTTCTGGACGTTTTTCAATGGTAAAAATCAATGAATATTGTAAATGCACAAACAGTAATTTCTCCGCATTGCAAGGTGCAATTCTGAAATTTTTTGCTTTTTCCTGCTCCTCTTAGCATGATAAAGAAGATTCAAAGAGAGTGAGATGCCAGCTCCTTTCATTCAGTCAGTAGCTTCAAACATTTCTGGTATATGAATAACATGATGTTTTTCAATGGCAAAAATCAATGAATATTGTAAATGCACAAACAGTAATTTCTCCGCATTGCAAGGTGCAATTCTGAAATTTTTTGCTTTTTCCTGCTCCTCTTAGCATGATAAAGAAGATTCAAAGAGAGTGAGATGCCAGCTCCTTTCATTCAGTCAGTAGCTTCAATCATTTCTGGTATATGAATAACATGATGTTTTTCAATGGCAAAAATCAATGAATATTGTAAATGCACAAACAGTAATTTCTCCGCATTGCAAGGTGCAATTCTGAAATTTTTTGCTTTTTCCTGCTCCTCTTAGCATGATAAAGAAGATTCAAAGAGAGTGAGATGCCAGCTCCTTTCATTCAGTCAGTAGCTTCAATCATTTCTGGACGTTTTTCAATGGCAAAAATCAATGAATATTGCAAATGCACAAACAGTAGTTTCTCCGCATTGCAAGGTGCAATTCTGAAATTTTTTGCTTTTTCCTGCTCCTCTTAGCATGATAAACAAGATTCAAAGAGAGTGAGATGCCAGCTCCTTTCATTCAGTCAGTAGCTTCATTCATTTCTGGACGTTTTTCAATGGCAAAAATCAATGAATATTGTAAATGCACAAACAGTAATTTCTCCGCATTGCAAGGTGCAATTCTGAAATTTTTTGCTTTTACCTGCTCCTCTTAGCATGATAAAGAAGATTCAAAGAGAGTGAGATGCCAGCTCCTTTCATTCAGTCAGTAGCTTCAATCATTTCTGGACGTTTTTCAATGGCAAAAATCAATGAATATTGTAAATGCACAAACAGTAATTTCTCCGCATTGCAAGTTGCAATTCTGAAATTTTTTGCTTTTTCCTGCTCCTCTTAGCATGATAAAGAAGATTCAAAGAGAGTGAGATGCCAGCTCCTTTCATTCAGTCAGTAGCTTCAAACATTTCTGGTATATGAATAACATGATGTTTTTCAATGGCAAAAATCAATGAATATTGTAAATGCACAAACAGTAATTTCTCCGCATTGCAAGGTGCAATTCTGAAATTTTTTGCTTTTTCCTGCTCCTCTTAGCATGATAAAGAAGATTCAAAGAGAGTGAGATGCCAGCTCCTTTCGTTCAGTCAGTAGCTTCAATCATTTCTGGACGTTTTTCAATGGCAAAAATCATTGAATATTATAAATGCACAAACAGTAATTTCTCCGCATTGCATAGTGCAATTCTGAAATTTTTTACTTTTTCCTGCTCCTCTTAGCATGATAAAGAAGATTCAAAGAGAGTGAGATGGCAGCTCCTTTCATTCAGTCAGTAGCTTCAATCATTTCTGGTATATGAATAACATGATGTTTTTCAATGGCAAAAATCAATGAATATTGTAAATGCACAAACAGTAATTTCTCCGCATTGCAAGGTGCAATTCTGAAATTTTTTGCTTTTTCCTGCTCCTCTTAGCATGATAAAGAAGATTCAAAGAGAGTGAGATGCCAGCTCCTTTCATTCAGTCAGTAGCTTCAATAATTTCTGGACGTTTTTCAATGGCAAAAATCAATGAATATTGTAAATGCACAAACAGTAATTTCTCCGCATTGCAAGGTGCAATTCTGAAATTTTTTGCTTTTTCCTGCTCCTCTTAGCATGATAAACATGATTCAAAGAGAGTGAGATGCCAGCTCCTTTCATTCAGTCAGTAGCTTCAATCATTTCTGGACGTTTTTCAATGGCAAAAATCAATGAATATTGTAAATGCACAAACAGTAATTTCTCCGCATTGCAAGGTGCAATTATGAAATTTTTTGCTTTTTCCTGCTCCTCTTAGCATGATAAAGAAGATTCAAAGAGAGTGAGATGCCAGCTCCTTTCATTCAGTCAGTAGCTTCAAACATTTCTGGTATATGAATAACATGATGTTTTTCAATGGCAAAAATCAATGAATATTGTAAATGCACAAACAGTAATTTCTCCGCATTGCAAGGTGCAATTCTGAAATTTTTTGCTTTTTCCTGCTCCTCTTAGCATGATAAAGAAGATTCAAAGAGAGTGAGATGCCAGCTCCTTTCATTCAGTCAGTAGCTTCAATCATTTCTGGATGTTTTTCAATGGCAAAAATCAATGAATATTGTAAATGCACAAACAGTAATTTCTCCGCATTGCAAGGTGCAATTCTGAAATTTTTTGCTTTTTCCTGCTCCTCTTAGCATGATAAACAAGATTCAAAGAGAGTGAGATGCCACCTCCTTTCATTCAGTCAGTAGCTTCAATCATTTCTGGACGTTTTTCAATGGCAAAAATCAATGAATATTGTAAATGCACAAACAGTAATTTCTCCGCATTGCAAGGTGCAATTCTGAAATTTTTTGCTTTTTCCTGCTCCTCTTAGCATGATAAAGAAGATTCAAAGAGAGTGAGATGCCAGCTCCTTTCATTCAGTCAGTAGCTTCAAACATTTCTGGTATATGAATAACATGATGTTTTTCAATGGCAAAAATCAATGAATATTGTAAATGCACAAACAGTAATTTCTCCGCATTGCAAGGTGCAAGTCTGAAATTTTTTGCTTTTTCCTGCTCCTCTTAGCATGATAAAGAAGATTCAAAGAGAGTGAGATGCCAGCTACTTTCATTCAGTCAGTAGCTTCAATCATTTCTGGATGTTTTTCAATGGCAAAAATCAATGAATATTGTAAATGCACAAACTGTAATTTCTCCACATTGCAAGGTGCAATTCTGAAATTTTTTGCTTTTTCCTGCTCCTCTTAGCATAATAAAGAAGATTCAAAGAGAGTGAGATGCCAGCTCCTTTCATTCAGTCAGTAGCTTCAATCATTTCTGGACGTTTTTCAATGGCAAAAATCAATGAATATTGTAAATGCACAAACAGTAATTTCTCCGCATTGCAAGGTGCAATTCTGAAATTTTTTGCTTTTTCCTGCTCCTCTTAGCATGATAAAGAAGATTCAAAGAGAGTGAGATGCCAGCTCCTTTCATTCAGTCAGTACCTTCAATCATTTCTGGACGTTTTTCAATGGCAAAAATCAATGAATATTGTAAATGCACAAACAGTAATTTCTCCGCATTGCAAGGTGCAATTCTGAAATTTTTTGCTTTTTCCCGCTCCTCTTAGCATGATAAAGATTCAAAGAGAGTGAGGTGCCAGCTCCTTTCATTCAGTCAGTAGCTTCAAACATTTCTGGTATATGAATAACATGTTTTTCAATGGCAAAAATCAATGAATATTGTAAATGCACAAACAGTAATTTCTCCGCATTGCAAGGTGCAATTCTGAAATTTTTTGCTTTTTCCTGCTCCTCTTAGCATGATAAAGAAGATTCAAAGAGAGTGAGATGCCAGCTCCTTTCATTCAGTCAGTAGCTTCAAACATTTCTGGTAGATGAATAACATGATGTTTTTCAATGGCAAAAATCAATGAATATTGTAAATGCACAAACAGTAATTTCTCCGCATTGCAAGGTGCAATTCTGAAATTTTTTGCTTTTTCCTGCTCCTCTTAGCATGATAAAGAAGATTCAAAGAGAGTGAGATGCCAGCTCCTTTCATTCAGTCAGTAGCTTCAATCATTTCTGGATGTTTTTCAATGGCAAAAATCAATGAATATTGTAAATGCACAAACTGTAATTTCTCCGCATTGCAAGGTGCAATTCTGAAATTTTTTGCTTTTTCCTGCTCCTCTTAGCATGATAAAGAAGATTCAAAGAGAGTGAGATGCCAGCTCCTTTCATTCAGTCAGTAGCTTCAATCATTTCTGGACGTTTTTCAATGGCAAAAATCAATGAATATTGTAAATGCACAAACAGTAATTTCTCCGCATTGCAAGGTGCAATTCTGAAATTTTTTGCTTTTTCCTGCTCCTCTTAGCATGATAAAGAAGATTCAAAGAGAGTGAGATGCCAGATCCTTTCATTCAGTCAGTACCTTCAATCATTTCTGGACGTTTTTCAATGGCAAAAATCAATGAAAATTGTAAATGCACAAACAGTAATTTCTCCGCATTGCAAGGTGCGATTCTGAAATTTTTTGCTTTTTCCTGCTCCTCTTAGCATGATAAAGAAGATTCAAAGAGAGTGAGATGCCAGCTCCTTTCATTCAGTCAGTAGCTTCAAACATTTCTGGTATATGAATAACATGATGTTTTTCAATGGCAAAAATCAATGAATATTGTAAATGCACAAACAGTAATTTCTCCGCATTGCAAGGTGCAAGTCTGAAATTTTTTGCTTTTTCCTGCTCCTCTTAGCATGATAAAGAAGATTCAAAGAGAGTGAGATGCCAGCTACTTTCATTCAGTCAGTAGCTTCAATCATTTCTGGACCTTTTTCAATGGTAAAAATCAATGAATATTGTAAATGCACAAACAGTAATTTCTCCACATTGCAAGGTGCAATTCTGAAATTTTTTGCTTTTTCCTGCTCCTCTTAGCATGATAAAGAAGATTCAAAGAGAGTGAGATGCCAGCTCCTTTCATTCAGTCAGTAGCTTCAAACATTTCTGGTATATGAATAACATGATGTTTTTCAATGGCAAAAATCAATGAATATTGTAAATGCACAAACAGTAATTTCTCCGCATTGCAAGGTGCAATTCTGAAATTTTTTGCTTTTTCCTGCTCCTCTTAGCATGATAAAGAAGATTCAAAGAGAGTGAGATGCCAGCTCCTTTCATTCAGTCAGTAGCTTCAAACATTTCTGGTATATGAATAACATGATGTTTTTCAATGGCAAAAATCAATGAATATTGTAAATGCACAAACAGTAATTTCTCCGCATTGCAAGGTGCAATTCTGAAATTTTTTGCTTTTTCCTGCTCCTCTTAGCATGATAAAGAAGATTCAAAGAGAGTGAGATGCCAGCTCCTTTCATTCAGTCAGTAGCTTCAATCATTTCTGGATGTTTTTCAATGGCAAAAATCAATGAATATTGTAAATGCACAAACAGTAATTTCTCTGCATTGCAAGGTGCAATTCTGAAATTTTTTGCTTTTTCCTGCTCCTCTTAGCATGATAAAGAAGATTCAAAGAGAGTGAGATGTCAGCTCCTTTCATTCAGTCAGTAGCTTCAAACATTTCTGGTATATGAATAACATGATGTTTTTCAATGGCAAAAATCAATGAATTTTGTAAATGCACAAACAGTAATTTCTCCGCATTGCAAGGTGCAATTCTGAAATTTTTTGCTTTTTCCTGCTCCTCTTAGCATGATAAAGAAGATTCAAAGAGAGTGAGATGCCAGTTCCTTTCATTCAGTCAGTAGCTTCAATCATTTCTGGACGTTTTTCAATGGCAAAAATCAATGAATATTGTAAATGCACAAACAGTAATTTCTCCGCATTGCAAGGTGCAATTCTGAAATTTTTTGCTTTTTCCTGCTCCTCTTAGCATGATAAAGAAGATTCAAAGAGAGTGAGATGCCAGCTCCTTTCATTCAGTCAGTATCTTCAATCATTTCTGGTATATGAATAACATGATGTTTTTCAATGGCAAAAATCAATGAATATTGTAAATGCACAAACAGTAATTTCTCCGCATTGCAAGGTGCAATTCTGAAATTTTTTGCTTTTTCCTGCTCCTCTTAGCATGATAAAGAAGATTCAAAGAGAGTGAGATGCCAGCTCCTTTCATTCAGTCAGTAGCTTCAATCATTTCTGGACGTTTTTCAATGGCAAAAATCAATGAATATTGTAAATGCACAAACAGTAATTTCTCCGCATTGCAAGGTGCAATTCTGAAATTTTTTGCTTTTTCCTGCTCCTCTTAGCATGATAAACAAGATTCAAAGAGAGTGAGATGCCAGCTCCTTTCATTCAGTCAGTAGCTTCAATCATTTCTGGACATTTTTCAATGGCAAAAATCAATGAATATTGTAAATGCACAAACAGTAATTTCTCCGCATTGCAAGGTGCAATTCTGAAATTTTTTGCTTTTTCCTGCTCCTCTTAGCATGATAAAGAAGATTCAAAGAGAGTGAGATGCCAGCTCCTTTCATTCAGTCAGTAGCTTCAAACATTTCTGGTATATGAATAACATGATGTTTTTCAATGGCAAAAATCAATGAATATTGTAAATGCACAAACAGTAATTTCTCCGCATTGCAAGGTGCAAGTCTGAAATTTTTTGCTTTTTCCTGCTCCTCTTAGCATGATAAAGAAGATACAAAGAGAGTGAGATGCCAGCTACTTTCATTCAGTCAGTAGCTTCAATCATTTCTGGATGTTTTTCAATGGTAAAAATCAATGAATATTGTAAATGCACAAACAGTAATTTCTCCACATTGCAAGGTGCAATTCTGAAATTTTTTGCTTTTTCCTGCTCCTCTTAGCATGATAAAGAAGATTCAAAGAGAGTGAGATGCCAGCTCCTTTCATTCAGTCAGTATCTTCAAACATTTCTGGTATATGAATAACATGATGTTTTTCAATGGCAAAAATCAATGAATATTGTAAATGCACAAACAGTAATTTCTCCGCATTGCAAGGTGCAATTCTGAAATTTTTTGATTTTTCCTGCTCCTCTTAGCATGATAAAGAAGATTCAAAGAGAGTGAGATGCCAGCTCCTTTCATTCAGTCAGTAGCTTCAAACATTTCTGGTATATGAATAACATGATGTTTTTCAATGGCAAAAATCAATGAATATTGTAAATGCACAAACAGTAATTTCTCCGCATTGCAAGGTGCAAGTGTGAAATTTTTTGCTTTTTCCTGCTCC
Organism: Phyllobates terribilis; assembly: GCF_046119375.1. Lineage (NCBI taxonomy): Eukaryota > Metazoa > Chordata > Amphibia > Anura > Dendrobatidae > Phyllobates > Phyllobates terribilis. The sequence goes on along the minus strand of NW_027364657.1, from coordinate 146,790 downwards.
TCTTAGCATGGTAAAGAAGATTCAAAGAGAGTGAGATGCCAGCTACTTTCATTCAGTCAGTAGCTTCAATCATTTCTGGACGTTTTTCAATGGTAAAAATCAATGAATATTGTAAATGCACAAACAGTAATTTCTCCACATTGCAAGGTGCAATTCTGAAATTTTTTGCTTTTTGCTGCTCCTCTTAGCATGATAAAGAAGATTCAAAGAGAGTGAGATGCCAGCTCCTTTCATTCAGTCAGTAGCTTCAAACATTTCTGGTATATGAATAACATGATGTTTTTCAATGGCAAAAATCAATGAATATTGTAAATGCACAAACAGTAATTTCTCCGCATTGCAAGGTGCAATTCTGAAATTTTTTGCTTTTTCCTGCTCCTCTTAGCATGATAAAGAGGATTCAAAGAGAGTGAGATGCCAGCTCCTTTCATTCAGTCAGTAGCTTCAAACATTTCTGGTATATGAATAACATGATGTTTTTCAATGGCAAAAATCAATGAATATTGTAAATGCACAAACAGTAATTTCTCCGCATTGCAAGGTGCAATTCTGAAATTTTTTGCTTTTTCCTGCTCCTCTTAGCATGATAAAGAATATTCAAAGAGAGTGAGATGCCAGCTCCTTTCATTCAGTCAGTAGCTTCAATCATTTCTGGATGTTTTTCAATGGCAAAAATCAATGAATATTGTAAATGCACAAACTGTAATTTCTCCGCATTGCAAGGTGCAATTCTGAAATTTTTTGTTTTTTCCTGCTCCTCTTAGCATGATAAAGAAGATTCAAAGAGAGTGAGATGCCAGCTCCTTTCATTCAGTCAGTAGCTTCAATCATTTCTGGACGTTTTTCAATGGCAAAAATCAATGAATATTGTAAATGCACAAACAGTAATTTCTCCGCATTGCAAGGTGCAATTCTGAAATTTTTTGCTTTTTCCTGCTCCTCTTAGCATGATAAAGAAGATTCAAAGAGAGTGAGATGCCAGCTCCTTTCATTCAGTCAGTACCTTCAATCATTTCTGGATGTTTTTCAATGGCAAAAATCAATGAATATTGTAAATGCACAAACAGTAATTTCTCCCCATTGCAAGGTGCAATTCTGAAATTTTTTGCTTTTTCCCGCTCCTCTTAGCATGATAAAGAAGATTCAAAGAGAGTGAGGTGCCAGCTCCTTTCATTCAGTCAGTAGCTTCAAACATTTCTGGTATATGAATAACATGTTTTTCAATGGCAAAAATCAATGAATATTGTAAATGCACAAACAGTAATTTCTCCGCATTGCAAGGTGCAATTCTGAAATTTTTTGATTTTTCCTGCTCCTCTTAGCATGATAAAGAAGATTCAAAGAGAGTGAGATGCCAGCTCCTTTCATTCAGTCAGTAGCTTCAAACATTTCTGGTATATGAATAACATGATGTTTTTCAATGGCAAAAATCAATGAATATTGTAAATGCACAAACAGTAATTTCTCCGCATTGCAAGGTGCAAGTGTGAAATTTTTTGCTTTTTCCTGCTCCTCTTAGCATGGTAAAGAAGATTCAAAGAGAGTGAGATGCCAGCTACTTTCATTCAGTCAGTAGCTTCAATCATTTCTGGACGTTTTTCAATGGTAAAAATCAATGAATATTGTAAATGCACAAACAGTAATTTCTCCACATTGCAAGGTGCAATTCTGAAATTTTTTGCTTTTTGCTGCTCCTCTTAGCATGATAAAGAAGATTCAAAGAGAGTGAGATGCCAGCTCCTTTCATTCAGTCAGTAGCTTCAAACATTTCTGGTATATGAATAACATGATGTTTTTCAATGGCAAAAATCAATGAATATTGTAAATGCACAAACAGTAATTTCTCCGCATTGCAAGGTGCAATTCTGAAATTTTTTGCTTTTTCCTGCTCCTCTTAGCATGATAAAGAGGATTCAAAGAGAGTGAGATGCCAGCTCCTTTCATTCAGTCAGTAGCTTCAAACATTTCTGGTATATGAATAACATGATGTTTTTCAATGGCAAAAATCAATGAATATTGTAAATGCACAAACAGTAATTTCTCCGCATTGCAAGGTGCAATTCTGAAATTTTTTGCTTTTTCCTGCTCCTCTTAGCATGATAAAGAAGATTCAAAGAGAGTGAGATGCCAGCTCCTTTCATTCAGTCAGTAGCTTCAATCATTTCTGGACGTTTTTCAATGGCAAAAATCAATGAATATTGTAAATGCACAAACAGTAATTTCTCCGCATTGCAAGGTGCAATTCTGAAATTTTTTGCTTTTTCCTGCTCCTCTTAGCATGATAAAGAAGATTCAAAGAGAGTGAGATGCCAGCTCCTTTCATTCAGTCAGTAGCTTCAATCATTTCTGGACGTTTTTCAATGGCAAAAATCAATGAATATTGTAAATGCACAAACAGTAATTTCTCCGCATTGCAAGGTGCAATTCTGAAATTTTTTGATTTTTCCTGCTCCTCTTAGCATGATAAAGAAGATTCAAAGAGAGTGAGATGCCAGCTCCTTTCATTCAGTCAGTAGCTTCAAACATTTCTGGTATATGAATAACATGATGTTTTTCAATGGCAAAAATCAATGAATATTGTAAATGCACAAACAGTAATTTCTCCGCATTGCAAGGTGCAAGTGTGAAATTTTTTGCTTTTTCCTGCTCCTCTTAGCATGGTAAAGAAGATTCAAAGAGAGTGAGATGCCAGCTACTTTCATTCAGTCAGTAGCTTCAATCATTTCTGGACGTTTTTCAATGGTAAAAATCAATGAATATTGTAAATGCACAAACAGTAATTTCTCCACATTGCAAGGTGCAATTCTGAAATTTTTTGCTTTTTGCTGCTCCTCTTAGCATGATAAAGAAGATTCAAAGAGAGTGAGATGCCAGCTCCTTTCATTCAGTCAGTAGCTTCAAACATTTCTGGTATATGAATAACATGATGTTTTTCAATGGCAAAAATCAATGAATATTGTAAATGCACAAACACTAATTTCTCCGCATTGCAAGGTGCAATTCTGAAATTTTTTGCTTTTTCCTGCTCCTCTTAGCATGATAAAGAGGATTCAAAGAGAGTGAGATGCCAGCTCCTTTCATTCAGTCAGTAGCTTCAAACATTTCTGGTATATGAATAACATGATGTTTTTCAATGGCAAAAATCAATGAATATTGTAAATGCACAAACAGTAATTTCTCCGCATTGCAAGGTGCAATTCTGAAATTTTTTGCTTTTTCCTGCTCCTCTTAGCATGATAAAGAATATTCAAAGAGAGTGAGATGCCAGCTCCTTTCATTCAGTCAGTAGCTTCAATCATTTCTGGATGTTTTTCAATGGCAAAAATCAATGAATATTGTAAATGCACAAACTGTAATTTCTCCGCATTGCAAGGTGCAATTCTGAAATTTTTTGTTTTTTCCTGCTCCTCTTAGCATGATAAAGAAGATTCAAAGAGAGTGAGATGCCAGCTCCTTTCATTCAGTCAGTAGCTTCAATCATTTCTGGACGTTTTTCAATGGCAAAAATCAATGAATATTGTAAATGCACAAACAGTAATTTCTCCGCATTGCAAGGTGCAATTCTGAAATTTTTTGCTTTTTCCTGCTCCTCTTAGCATGATAAAGAAGATTCAAAGAGAGTGAGATGCCAGCTCCTTTCATTCAGTCAGTACCTTCAATCATTTCTGGATGTTTTTCAATGGCAAAAATCAATGAATATTGTAAATGCACAAACAGTAATTTCTCCCCATTGCAAGGTGCAATTCTGAAATTTTTTGCTTTTTCCCGCTCCTCTTAGCATGATAAAGAAGATTCAAAGAGAGTGAGGTGCCAGCTCCTTTCATTCAGTCAGTAGCTTCAAACATTTCTGGTATATGAATAACATGTTTTTCAATGGCAAAAATCAATGAATATTGTAAATGCACAAACAGTAATTTCTCCGCATTGCAAGGTGCAATTCTGAAATTTTTTGATTTTTCCTGCTCCTCTTAGCATGATAAAGAAGATTCAAAGAGAGTGAGATGCCAGCTCCTTTCATTCAGTCAGTAGCTTCAAACATTTCTGGTATATGAATAACATGATGTTTTTCAATGGCAAAAATCAATGAATATTGTAAATGCACAAACAGTAATTTCTCCGCATTGCAAGGTGCAAGTGTGAAATTTTTTGCTTTTTCCTGCTCCTCTTAGCATGGTAAAGAAGATTCAAAGAGAGTGAGATGCCAGCTACTTTCATTCAGTCAGTAGCTTCAATCATTTCTGGACGTTTTTCAATGGTAAAAATCAATGAATATTGTAAATGCACAAACAGTAATTTCTCCACATTGCAAGGTGCAATTCTGAAATTTTTTGCTTTTTGCTGCTCCTCTTAGCATGATAAAGAAGATTCAAAGAGAGTGAGATGCCAGCTCCTTTCATTCAGTCAGTAGCTTCAAACATTTCTGGTATATGAATAACATGATGTTTTTCAATGGCAAAAATCAATGAATATTGTAAATGCACAAACAGTAATTTCTCCGCATTGCAAGGTGCAATTCTGAAATTTTTTGCTTTTTCCTGCTCCTCTTAGCATGATAAAGAGGATTCAAAGAGAGTGAGATGCCAGCTCCTTTCATTCAGTCAGTAGCTTCAAACATTTCTGGTATATGAATAACATGATGTTTTTCAATGGCAAAAATCAATGAATATTGTAAATGCACAAACAGTAATTTCTCCGCATTGCAAGGTGCAATTCTGAAATTTTTTGCTTTTTCCTGCTCCTCTTAGCATGATAAAGAAGATTCAAAGAGAGTGAGATGCCAGCTCCTTTCATTCAGTCAGTAGCTTCAATCATTTCTGGACGTTTTTCAATGGCAAAAATCAATGAATATTGTAAATGCACAAACAGTAATTTCTCCGCATTGCAAGGTGCAATTCTGAAATTTTTTGCTTTTTCCTGCTCCTCTTAGCATGATAAAGAAGATTCAAAGAGAGTGAGATGCCAGCTCCTTTCATTCAGTCAGTAGCTTCAATCATTTCTGGACGTTTTTCAATGGCAAAAATCAATGAATATTGTAAATGCACAAACAGTAATTTCTCCGCATTGCAAGGTGCAATTCTGAAATTTTTTGCTTTTTCCTGCTCCTCTTAGCATGATAAAGAAGATTCAAAGAGAGTGAGATGCCAGCTCCTTTCATTCAGTCAGTAGCTTCAATCATTTCTGGACGTTTTTCAATGGCAAAAATCAATGAATATTGTAAATGCACAAACAGTAATTTCTCCGCATTGCAAGGTGCAATTCTGAAATTTTTTGCTTTTTCCTGCTCCTCTTAGCATGATAAAGAAGATTCAAAGAGAGTGAGATGCCAGCTCCTTTCATTCAGTCAGTAGCTTCAATCATTTCTGGACGTTTTTCAATGGCAAAAATCAATGAATATTGTAAATGCACAAACAGTAATTTCTCCGCATTGCAAGGTGCAATTCTGAAATTTTTTGCTTTTTCCTGCTCCTCTTAGCATGACAAAGAAGATTCAAAGAGAGTAAGATGCCAGCTCCTTTCATTCAGTCAGTAGCTTCAGTCATTTCTGGTATATGAATAACATGATGTTTTTCAATGGCAAAAATCAATGAATATTGTAAATGCACAAACAGTAATTTCTCCGCATTGCAAGGTGCAATTCTGAAATTTTTTGCTTTTTCCTGCTCCTCTTAGCATGATAAAGAAGATTCAAAGAGAGTGAGATGCCAGCTCCTTTCATTCAGTCAGTAGCTTCAATCATTTCTGGACGTTTTTCAATGGCAAAAATCAATGAATATTGTAAATGCACAAACAGTAATTTCTCCGCATTGCAAGGTGCAATTCTGAAATTTTTTGCTTTTTCCTGCTCCTCTTAGCATGATAAAGAAGATTCAAAGAGAGTGAGATGCCAGCTCCTTTCATTCAGTCAGTAGCTTCAAACATTTCTGGTATATGAATAACATGATGTTTTTCAATGGCAAAAATCAATGAATATTGTAAATGCACAAACAGTAATTTCTCCGCATTGCAAGGTGCAAGTCTGAAATTTTTTGCTTTTTCCTGCTCCTCTTAGCATGATAAAGAAGATACAAAGAGAGTGAGATGCCAGCTACTTTCATTCAGTCAGTAGCTTCAATCATTTCTGGATGTTTTTCAATGGTAAAAATCAATGAATATTGTAAATGCACAAACAGTAATTTCTCCACATTGCAAGGTGCAATTCTGAAATTTTTTGCTTTTTCCTGCTCCTCTTAGCATGATAAAGAAGATTCAAAGAGAGTGAGATGCCAGCTCCTTTCATTCAGTCAGTATCTTCAAACATTTCTGGTATATGAATAACATGATGTTTTTCAATGGCAAAAATCAATGAATATTGTAAATGCACAAACAGTAATTTCTCTGCATTGCAAGGTGCAATTCTGAAATTTTTTGCTTTTTCCTGCTCCTCTTAGCATGATAAAGAAGATTCAAAGAGAGTGAGATGCCAGCTCCTTTCATTCAGTCAGTAGCTTCAATCATTTCTGGATGTTTTTCAATGGTAAAAATCAATGAATATTGTAAATGCACAAACAGTAATTTCTCCACATTGCAAGGTGCAATTCTGAAATTTTTTGCTTTTTCCTGCTCCTCTTAGCATGATAAAGAAGATTCAAAGAGAGTGAGATGCCAGCTCCTTTCATTCAGTCAGTAGCTTCAAACATTTCTGGTATATGAATAACATGATGTTTTTCAATGGCAAAAATCAATGAATATTGTAAATGCACAAACAGTAATTTCTCCGCATTGCAAGGTGCAATTCTGAAATTTTTTGCTTTTTCCTGCTCCTCTTAGCATGATAAAGAAGATTCAAAGAGAGTGAGATGCCAGCTCCTTTCATTCAGTCAGTAGCTTCAAACATTTCTGGTATATGAATAACATGATGTTTTTCAATGGCAAAAATCAATGAATATTGTAAATGCACAAACAGTAATTTCTCCGCATTGCAAGGTGCAATTCTGAAATTTTTTGCTTTTTCCTGCTCCTCTTAGCATGATAAAGAATATTCAAAGAGAGTGAGATGCCAGCTCCTTTCATTCAGTCAGTAGCTTCAATCATTTCTGGATGTTTTTCAATGGCAAAAATCAATGAATATTGTAAATGCACAAACTGTAATTTCTCCGCATTGCAAGGTGCAATTCTGAAATTTTTTGTTTTTTCCTGCTCCTCTTAGCATGATAAAGAAGATTCAAAGAGAGTGAGATGCCAGCTCCTTTCTTTCAGTCAGTAGCTTCAATCATTTCTGGACGTTTTTCAATGGCAAAAATCAATGAATATTGTAAATGCACAAACAGTAATTTCTCCGCATTGCAAGGTGCAATTCTGAAATTTTTTGCTTTTTCCTGCTCCTCTTAGCATGATAAAGAAGATTCAAAGAGAGTGAGATGCCAGCTCCTTTCATTCAGTCAGTACCTTCAATCATTTCTGGATGTTTTTCAATGGCAAAAATCAATGAATATTGTAAATGCACAAACAGTAATTTCTCCCCATTGCAAGGTGCAATTCTGAAATTTTTTGCTTTTTCCCGCTCCTCTTAGCATGATAAAGAAGATTCAAAGAGAGTGAGGTGCCAGCTCCTTTCATTCAGTCAGTAGCTTCAAACATTTCTGGTATATGAATAACATGTTTTTCAATGGCAAAAATCAATGAATATTGTAAATGCACAAACAGTAATTTCTCCACATTGCAAGGTGCAATTCTGAAATTTTTTGATTTTTCCTGCTCCTCTTAGCATGATAAAGAAGATTCAAAGAGAGTGAGATGCCAGCTCCTTTCATTCAGTCAGTAGCTTCAATCATTTCTGGACGTTTTTCAATGGCAAAAATCAATGAATACTGTAAATGCACAAACAGTAATTTCTCCGCATTGCAAGGTGCAATTCTGAAATTTTTTGCTTTTTCCTGCTCCTCTTAGCATGATAAAGAAGATTCAAAGAGAGTGAGATGCCAGCTCCTTTCATTCAGTCAGTAGCTTCAAACATTTCTGGTATATGAATAACATGATGTTTTTCAATGGCAAAAATCAATGAATATTGTAAATGCACAAACAGTAATTTCTCCGCATTGCAAGGTGCAAGTGTGAAATTTTTTGCTTTTTCCTGCTCCTCTTAGCATGGTAAAGAAGATTCAAAGAGAGTGAGATGCCAGCTACTTTCATTCAGTCAGTAGCTTCAATCATTTCTGGACGTTTTTCAATGGTAAAAATCAATGAATATTGTAAATGCACAAACAGTAATTTCTCCACATTGCAAGGTGCAATTCTGAAATTTTTTGCTTTTTCCTGCTCCTCTTAGCATGATAAAGAAGATTCAAAGAGAGTGAGATGCCAGCGCCTTTCATTCAGTCAGTAGCTTCAAACATTTCTGGTATATGAATAACATGATGTTTTTCAATGGCAAAAATCAATGAATATTGTAAATGCACAAACAGTAATTTCTCCGCATTGCAAGGTGCAATTCTGAAATTTTTTGCTTTTTCCTGCTCCTCTTAGCATGATAAAGAGGATTCAAAGAGAGTGAGATGCCAGCTCCTTTCATTCAGTCAGTAGCTTCAAACATTTCTGGTATATGAATAACATGATGTTTTTCAATGGCAAAAATCAATGAATATTGTAAATGCACAAACAGTAATTTCTCCGCATTGCAAGGTGCAATTCTGAAATTTTTTGCTTTTTCCTGCTCCACTTAGCATGATAAAGAAGATTCAAAGAGAGTGAGATGCCAGCTCCTTTCATTCAGTCAGTAGCTTCAATCATTTCTGGACGTTTTTCAATGGCAAAAATCAATGAATATTGTAAATGCACAAACAGTAATTTCTCCGCATTGCAAGGTGCAATTCTGAAATTTTTTGCTTTTTCCTGCTCCTCTTAGCATGATAAAGAAGATTCAAAGAGAGTGAGATGCCAGCTCCTTTCATTCAGTCAGTAGCTTCAATCATTTCTGGACGTTTTTCAATGGCAAAAATCAATGAATATTGTAAATGCACAAACAGTAATTTCTCCGCATTGCAAGGTGCAATTCTGAAATTTTTTGCTTTTTCCTGCTCCTCTTAGCATGATAAAGAAGATTCAAAGAGAGTGAGATGCCAGCTCCTTTCATTCAGTCAGTAGCTTCAATCATTTCTGGACGTTTTTCAATGGCAAAAATCAATGAATATTGTAAATGCACAAACAGTAATTTCTCCGCATTGCAAGGTGCAATTCTGAAATTTTTTGCTTTTTCCTGCTCCTCTTAGCATGATAAAGAAGATTCAAAGAGAGTGAGATGCCAGCTCCTTTCATTCAGTCAGTAGCTTCAATCATTTCTGGACGTTTTTCAATGGCAAAAATTAATGAATATTGTAAATGCACAAACAGTAATTTCTCCGCATTGCAAGGTGCAATTCTGAAATTTTTTGCTTTTTCCTGCTCCTCTTAGCATGACAAAGAAGATTCAAAGAGAGTAAGATGCCAGCTCCTTTCATTCAGTCAGTAGCTTCAGTCATTTCTGGTATATGAATAACATGATGTTTTTCAATGGCAAAAATCAATGAATATTGTAAATGCACAAACAGTAATTTCTCCGCATTGCAAGGTGCAATTCTGAAATTTTTTGCTTTTTCCTGCTCCTCTTAGCATGATAAAGAAGATTCAAAGAGAGTGAGATGCCAGCTCCTTTCATTCAGTCAGTAGCTTCAATCATTTCTGGACGTTTTTCAATGGCAAAAATCAATGAATATTGTAAATGCACAAACAGTAATTTCTCCGCATTGCAAGGTGCAATTCTGAAATTTTTTGCTTTTTCCTGCTCCTCTTAGCATGATAAAGAAGATTCAAAGAGAGTGAGATGCCAGCTCCTTTCATTCAGTCAGTAGCTTCAATCATTTCTGGACGTTTTTCAATGGCAAAAATCAATGAATATTGTAAATGCACAAACAGTAATTTCTCCGCATTGCAAGGTGCAATTCTGAAATTTTTTGCTTTTTCCTGCTCCTCTTAGCATGATAAAGAAGATTCAAAGAGAGTGAGATGCCAGCTCCTTTCATTCAGTCAGTAGCTTCAAACATTTCTTGTATATGAATAACATGATGTTTTTCAATGGCAAAAATCAATGAATATTGTAAAAGCACAAACAGTAATTTCTCCGCATTGCAAGGTGCAATTCTGAAATTTTTTGCTTTTTCCTGCTCCTCTTAGCATGATAAAGAAGATTCAAAGAGAGTGAGATGCCAGCTCCTTTCATTCAGTCAGTAGCTTCAATCATTTCTGGACGTTTTTCAATGGCAAAAATCAATGAATATTGTAAATGCACAAACAGTAATTTCTCCGCATTGCAAGGTGCAATTCTGAAATTTTTTGCTTTTTCCTGCTCCTCTTAGCATGATAAAGAAGATTCAAAGAGAGTGAGATGCCAGCTCCTTTCATTCAGTCAGTAGCTTCAATCATTTCTGGTATATGAATAACATGATGTTTTTCAATGGCAAAAATCAATGAATATTGTAAATGCACAAACAGTAATTTCTCCGCATTGCAAGTTGCAATTCTGAAATTTTTTGCTTTTTCCTGCTCCTCTTAGCATGATAAAGAAGATTCAAAGAGAGTGAGATGCCAGCTCCTTTCATTCAGTCAGTAGCTTCAATCATTTCTGGACGTTTTTCAATGGCAAAAATCAATGAATATTGTAAATGCACAAACAGTAATTTCTCCGCATTGCAAGGTTCAATTCTGAAATTTTTTGCTTTTTCCTGCTCCTCTTAGCATGATAAAGAAGATTCAAAGAGAGTGAGATGCCAGCTCCTTTCATTCAGTCAGTAGCTTCAATCATTTCTGGACGTTTTTCAATGGCAAAAATCAATGAATATTGTAAATGCACAAACAGTAATTTCTCCGCATTGCAAGGTGCAATTCTGAAATTTTTTGCTTTTTCCTGCTCCTCTTAGCATGATAAAGAAGATTCAAAGAGAGTTAGATGCCAGCTCCTTTCATTCAGTCAGTAGCTTCAAACATTTCTGGTATATGAATAACATGATGTTTTTCAATGGCAAAAATCAATGAATATTGTAAAAGCACAAACAGTAATTTCTCCGCATTGCAAGTTGCAATTCTGAAATTTTTTGCTTTTTCCTGCTCCTCTTAGCATGATAAAGAAGATTCAAAGAGAGTGAGATGCCAGCTCCTTTCATTCAGTCAGTAGCTTCAATCATTTCTGGACGTTTTTCAATGGCAAAAATCAATGAATATTGTAAATGCACAAACAGTAATTTCTCCGCATTGCAAGGTGCAATTCTGAAATTTTTTGCTTTTTCCTGCTCCTCTTAGCATGATAAAGAAGATTCAAAGAGAGTGAGATGCCAGCTCCTTTCATTCAGTCAGTACCTTCAATCATTTCTGGATGTTTTTCAATGGCAAAAATCAATGAATATTGTAAATGCACAAACAGTAATTTCTCCGCATTGCAAGGTGCAATTCTGAAATTTTTTGCTTTTTCCCGCTCCTCTTAGCATGATAAAGAAGATTCAAAGAGAGTGAGGTGCCAGCTCCTTTCATTCAGTCAGTAGCTTCAAACATTTCTGGTATATGAATAACATGTTTTTCAATGGCAAAAATCAATGAATATTGTAAATGCACAAACAGTAATTTCTCCGCATTGCAAGGTGCAATTCTGAAATTTTTTGATTTTTCCTGCTCCTCTTAGCATGATAAAGAAGATTCAAAGAGAGTGAGATGCCAGCTCCTTTCATTCAGTCAGTAGCTTCAATCATTTCTGGACGTTTTTCAATGGCAAAAATCAATGAATATTGTAAATGCACAAACAGTAATTTCTCCGCATTGCAAGGTGCAATTCTGAAATTTTTTGCTTTTTCCTGCTCCTCTTAGCATGATAAAGAAGATTCAAAGAGAGTGAGATGCCAGCTCCTTTCATTCAGTCAGTAGCTTCAATCATTTCTGGACGTTTTTCAATGGCAAAAATCAATGAATATTGTAAATGCACAAACAGTAATTTCTCCGCATTGCAAGGTGCAATTCTGAAATTTTTTGCTTTTTCCTGCTCCTCTTAGCATGATAAAGAAGATTCAAAGAGAGTGAGATGCCAGCTCCTTTCATTCAGTCAGTAGCTTCAAACATTTCTGATATATGAATAACATGATGTTTTCAATGGCAAAAATCAATGAATATTGTAAATGCACAAACAGTAATTTCTCCGCATTGCAAGGTGCAAGTCTGAAATTTTTTGCTTTTTCCTGCTCCTCTTAGCATGGTAAAGAAGATTCAAAGAGAGTGAGATGCCAGCTACTTTCATTCAGTCAGTAGCTTCAATCATTTCTGGACGTTTTTCAATGGTAAAAATCAATGAATATTGTAAATGCACAAACAGTAATTTCTCCACATTGCAAGGTGCAATTCTGAAATTTTTTGCTTTTTCCTGCTCCTCTTAGCATGATAAAGAAGATTCAAAGAGAGTGAGATGCCAGCTCCTTTCATTCAGTCAGTAGCTTCAAACATTTCTGGTATATGAATAACATGATGTTTTTCAATGGCAAAAATCAATGAATATTGTAAATGCACAAACAGTAATTTCTCCGCATTGCAAGGTGCAATTCTGAAATTTTTTGCTTTTTCCTGCTCCTCTTAGCATGATAAAGAAGATTCAAAGAGAGTGAGATGCCAGCTCCTTTCATTCAGTCAGTAGCTTCAAACATTTCTGGTATATGAATAACATGATGTTTTTCAATGGCAAAAATCAATGAATATTGTAAATGCACAAACAGTAATTTCTCCGCATTGCAAGGTGCAATTCTGAAATTTTTTGCTTTTTCCTGCTCCTCTTAGCATGATAAAGAAGATTCAAAGAGAGTGAGATGCCAGCTCCTTTCATTCAGTCAGTAGCTTCAATCATTTCTGGACGTTTTTCAATGGCAAAAATCAATGAATATTGTAAATGCACAAACAGTAATTTCTCCGCATTGCAAGGTGCAATTCTGAAATTTTTTGCTTTTTCCTGCTCCTCTTAGCATGATAAAGAAGATTCAAAGAGAGTGAGATGCCAGCTCCTTTCATTCAGTCAGTAGCTTCAATCATTTCTGGACGTTTTTCAATGGCAAAAATCAATGAATATTGTAAATGCACAAACAGTAATTTCTCCGCATTGCAAGGTGCAATTCTGAAATTTTTTGCTTTTTCCTGCTCCTCTTAGCATGATAAAGAAGATTCAAAGAGAGTGAGATGCCAGCTCCTTTCATTCAGTCAGTAGCTTCAAACATTTCTGGTATATGAATAACATGATGTTTTTCAATGGCAAAAATCAATGAATATTGTAAATGCACAAACAGTAATTTCTCCGCATTGCAAGGTGCAATTCTGAAATTTTTTGCTTTTTCCTGCTCCTCTTAGCATGATAAAGAAGATTCAAAGAGAGTGAGATGCCAGCTCCTTTCATTCAGTCAGTAGCTTCAATCATTTCTGGACGTTTTTCAATGGCAAAAATCAATGAATATTGTAAATGCACAAACAGTAATTTCTCCGCATTGCAAGGTGCAATTCTGAAATTTTTTGCTTTTTCCTGCTCCTCTTAGCATGATAAAGAAGATTCAAAGAGAGTGAGATGCCAGCTCCTTTCATTCAGTCAGTAGCTTCAATCATTTCTGGACGTTTTTCAATGGCAAAAATCAATGAATATTGTAAATGCACAAACAGTAATTTCTCCGCATTGCAAGGTGCAATTCTGAAATTTTTTGCTTTTTCCTGCTCCTCTTAGCATGACAAAGAAGATTCAAAGAGAGTAAGATGCCAGCTCCTTTCATTCAGTCAGTAGCTTCAATCATTTCTGGTATATGAATAACATGATGTTTTTCAATGGCAAAAATCAATGAATATTGTAAATGCACAAACAGTAATTTCTCCGCATTGCAAGGTGCAATTCTGAAATTTTTTGCTTTTTCCTGCTCCTCTTAGCATGATAAAGAAGATTCAAAGAGAGTGAGATGCCAGCTCCTTTCATTCAGTCAGTAGCTTCGATCATTTCTGGACGTTTTTCAATGGCAAAAATCAATGAATATTGTAAATGCACAAACAGTAATTTCTCCGCATTGCAAGGTGCAATTCTGAAATTTTTTGCTTTTTCCTGCTCCTCTTAGCATGATAAATAAGATTCAAAGAGAGTGAGATGCCAGCTCCTTTCATTCAGTCAGTAGCTTCAATCATTTCTGGACGTTTTTCAATGGCAAAAATCAATGAATATTGTAAATGCACAAACAGTAATTTCTCCGCATTGCAAGGTGCAATTCTGAAATTTTTTGCTTTTTCCTGCTCCTCTTAGCATGATAAAGAAGATTCAAAGAGAGTGAGATGCCAGCTGCTTTCATTCAGTCAGTAGCTTCAAACATTTCTTGTATATGAATAACATGATGTTTTTCAATGGCAAAAATCAATGAATATTGTAAAAGCACAAACAGTAATTTCTCCGCATTGCAAGGTGCAATTCTGAAATTTTTTGCTTTTTCCTGCTCCTCTTAGCATGATAAAGAAGATTCAAAGAGAGTTAGATGCCAGCTCCTTTCATTCAGTCAGTAGCTTCAAACTTTTCTGGTATATGAATAACATGATGTTTTTCAATGGCAAAAATCAATGAATATTGTAAAAGCACAAACAGTAATTTCTCCGCATTGCAAGGTGCAATTCTGAAATTTTTTGCTTTTTCCTGCTCCTCTTAGCATGATAAAGAAGATTCAAAGAGAGTGAGATGCCAGCTCCTTTCATTCAGTCAGTAGCTTCAATCATTTCTGGACGTTTTTCAATGGCAAAAATCAATGAATATTGTAAATGCACAAACAGTAATTTCTCCGCATTGCAAGGTGCAATTCTGAAATTTTTTGCTTTTTCCTGCTCCTCTTAGCATGATAAAGAAGATTCAAAGAGAGTGAGATGCCAGCTCCTTTCATTCAGTCAGTACCTTCAATCATTTCTGGATGTTTTTCAATGGCAAAAATCAATGAATATTGTAAATGCACAAACAGTAATTTCTCCGCATTGCAAGGTGCAATTCTGAAATTTTTTGCTTTTTCCCGCTCCTCTTAGCATGATAAAGAAGATTCAAAGAGAGTGAGGTGCCAGCTCCTTTCATTCAGTCAGTAGCTTCAAACATTTCTGGTATATGAATAACATGTTTTTCAATGGCAAAAATCAATGAATATTGTAAATGCACAAACAGTAATTTCTCCGCATTGCAAGGTGCAATTCTGAAATTTTTTGATTTTTCCTGCTCCTCTTAGCATGATAAAGAAGATTCAAAGAGAGTGAGATGCCAGCTCCTTTCATTCAGTCAGTAGCTTCAATCATTTCTGGACGTTTTTCAATGGCAAAAATCAATGAATATTGTAAATGCACAAACAGTAATTTCTCCGCATTGCAAGGTGCAATTCTGAAATTTTTTGCTTTTTCCTGCTCCTCTTAGCATGATAAAGAAGATTCAAAGAGAGTGAGATGCCAGCTCCTTTCATTCAGTCAGTAGCTTCAATCATTTCTGGACGTTTTTCAATGGCAAAAATCAATGAATATTGTAAATGCACAAACAGTAATTTCTCCGCATTGCAAGGTGCAATTCTGAAATTTTTTGCTTTTTCCTGCTCCTCTTAGCATGATAAAGAAGATTCAAAGAGAGTGAGATGCCAGCTCCTTTCATTCAGTCAGTAGCTTCAAACATTTCTGGTATATGAATAACATGATGTTTTCAATGGCAAAAATCAATGAATATTGTAAATGCACAAACAGTAATTTCTCCGCATTGCAAGGTGTAAGTCTGAAATTTTTTGCTTTTTCCTGCTCCTCTTAGCATGGTAAAGAAGATTCAAAGAGAGTGAGATGCCAGCTACTTTCATTCAGTCAGTAGCTTCAATCATTTCTGGACGTTTTTCAATGGTAAAAATCAATGAATATTGTAAATGCACAAACAGTAATTTCTCCACATTGCAAGGTGCAATTCTGAAATTTTTTGCTTTTTCCTGCTCCTCTTAGCATGATAAAGAAGATTCAAAGAGAGTGAGATGCCAGCTCCTTTCATTCAGTCAGTAGCTTCAAACATTTCTGGTATATGAATAACATGATGTTTTTCAATGGCAAAAATCAATGAATATTGTAAATGCACAAACAGTAATTTCTCCGCATTGCAAGGTGCAATTCTGAAATTTTTTGCTTTTTCCTGCTCCTCTTAGCATGATAAAGAAGATTCAAAGAGAGTGAGATGCCAGCTCCTTTCATTCAGTCAGTAGCTTCAAACATTTCTGGTATATGAATAACATGATGTTTTTCAATGGCAAAAATCAATGAATATTGTAAATGCACAAACAGTAATTTCTCCGCATTGCAAGGTGCAATTCTGAAATTTTTTGCTTTTTCCTGCTCCTCTTAGCATGATAAAGAAGATTCAAAGAGAGTGAGATGCCAGCTCCTTTCATTCAGTCAGTAGCTTCAATCATTTCTGGACGTTTTTCAATGGCAAAAATCAATGAATATTGTAAATGCACAAACAGTAATTTCTCCGCATTGCAAGGTGCAATTCTGAAATTTTTTGCTTTTTCCTGCTCCTCTTAGCATGATAAAGAAGATTCAAAGAGAGTGAGATGCCAGCTCCTTTCATTCAGTCAGTAGCTTCAATCATTTCTGGACGTTTTTCAATGGCAAAAATCAATGAATATTGTAAATGCACAAACAGTAATTTCTCCGCATTGCAAGGTGCAATTCTGAAATTTTTTGCTTTTTCCTGCTCCTCTTAGCATGATAAAGAAGATTCAAAGAGAGTGAGATGCCAGCTCCTTTCATTCAGTCAGTAGCTTCAAACATTTCTGGTATATGAATAACATGATGTTTTTCAATGGCAAAAATCAATGAATATTGTAAATGCACAAACAGTAATTTCTCCGCATTGCAAGGTGCAATTCTGAAATTTTTTGCTTTTTCCTGCTCCTCTTAGCATGATAAAGAAGATTCAAAGAGAGTGAGATGCCAGCTCCTTTCATTCAGTCAGTAGCTTCAATCATTTCTGGACGTTTTTCAATGGCAAAAATCAATGAATATTGTAAATGCACAAACAGTAATTTCTCCGCATTGCAAGGTGCAATTCTGAAATTTTTTGCTTTTTCCTGCTCCTCTTAGCATGACAAAGAAGATTCAAGGAGAGTAAGATGCCAGCTCCTTTCATTCAGTCAGTAGCTTCAATCATTTCTGGTATATGAATAACATGATGTTTTTCAATGGCAAAAATCAATGAATATTGTAAATGCACAAACAGTAATTTCTCCGCATTGCAAGGTGCAATTCTGAAATTTTTTGCTTTTTCCTGCTCCTCTTAGCATGATAAAGAAGATTCAAAGAGAGTGAGATGCCAGCTCCTTTCATTCAGTCAGTAGCTTCAATCATTTCTGGACGTTTTTCAATGGCAAAAATCAATGAATATTGTAAATGCACAAACAGTAATTTCTCCGCATTGCAAGGTGCAATTCTGAAATTTTTTGCTTTTTCCTGCTCCTCTTAGCATGATAAAGAAGATTCAAAGAGAGTGAGATGCCAGCTCCTTTCATTCAGTCAGTAGCTTCAATCATTTCTGGACGTTTTTCAATGGCAAAAATCAATGAATATTGTAAATGCACAAACAGTAATTTCTCCGCATTGCAAGGTGCAATTCTGAAATTTTTTGCTTTTTCCTGCTCCTCTTAGCATGATAAAGAAGATTCAAAGAGAGTGAGATGCCAGCTCCTTTCATTCAGTCAGTAGCTTCAAACATTTCTTGTATATGAATAACATGATGATTTTCAATGGCAAAAATCAATGAATATTGTAAAAGCACAAACAGTAATTTCTCCGCATTGCAAGGTGCAATTCTGAAATTTTTTGCTTTTTCCTGCTCCTCTTAGCATGATAAAGAAGATTCAAAGAGAGTGAGATGCCAGCTCCTTTCATTCAGTCAGTAGCTTCAATCATTTCTTGACGTTTTTCAATGGCAAAAATCAATGAATATTGTAAATGCACAAACAGTAATTTCTCCGCATTGCAAGGTGCAATTCTGAAATTTTTTGCTTTTTCCTGCTCCTCTTAGCATGATAAAGAAGATTCAAAGAGAGTGAGATGCCAGCTCCTTTCATTCAGTCAGTAGCTTCAATCATTTCTGGTATATGAATAACATGATGTTTTTCAATGGCAAAAATCAATGAATATTGTAAATGCACAAACAGTAATTTCTCCGCATTGCAAGTTGCAATTCTGAAATTTTTTGCTTTTTCCTGCTCCTCTTAGCATGATAAAGAAGATTCAAAGAGAGTGAGATGCCAGCTCCTTTCATTCAGTCAGTAGCTTCAATCATTTCTGGACGTTTTTCAATGGCAAAAATCAATGAATATTGTAAATGCACAAACAGTAATTTCTCCGCATTGCAGGGTGCAATTCTGAAATTTTTTGCTTTTTCCTGCTCCTCTTAGCATGGTAAAGAAGATTCAAAGAGAGTGAGATGCCAGCTACTTTCATTCAGTCAGTAGCTTCAATCATTTCTGGACGTTTTTCAATGGTAAAAATCAATGAATATTGTAAATGCACAAACAGTAATTTCTCCACATTGCAAGGTGCAATTCTGAAATTTTTTGCTTTTTCCTGCTCCTCTTAGCATGATAAAGAAGATTCAAAGAGAGTGAGATGCCAGCTCCTTTCATTCAGTCAGTAGCTTCAAACATTTCTGGTATATGAATAACATGATGTTTTTCAATGGCAAAAATCAATGAATATTGTAAATGCACAAACAGTAATTTCTCCGCATTGCAAGGTGCAATTCTGAAATTTTTTGCTTTTTCCTGCTCCTCTTAGCATGATAAAGAAGATTCAAAGAGAGTGAGATGCCAGCTCCTTTCATTCAGTCAGTAGCTTCAAACATTTCTGGTATATGAATAACATGATGTTTTTCAATGGCAAAAATCAATGAATATTGTAAATGCACAAACAGTAATTTCTCCGCATTGCAAGGTGCAATTCTGAAATTTTTTGCTTTTTCCTGCTCCTTTTAGCATGATAAAGAAGATTCAAAGAGAGTGAGATGCCAGCTCCTTTCATTCAGTCAGTAGCTTCAATCATTTCTGGACGTTTTTCAATGGCAAAAATCAATGAATATTGTAAATGCACAAACAGTAATTTCTCCGCATTGCAAGGTGCAATTCTGAAATTTTTTGCTTTTTCCTGCTCCTCTTAGCATGATAAAGAAGATTCAAAGAGAGTGAGATGCCAGCTCCTTTCATTCAGTCAGTAGCTTCAAACATTTCTGGTATATGAATAACATGATGTTTTCAATGGCAAAAATCAATGAATATTGTAAATGCACAAACAGTAATTTCTCCGCATTGCAAGGTGTAAGTCTGAAATTTTTTGCTTTTTCCTGCTCCTCTTAGCATGGTAAAGAAGATTCAAAGAGAGTGAGATGCCAGCTACTTTCATTCAGTCAGTAGCTTCAATCATTTCTGGACGTTTTTCAATGGTAAAAATCAATGAATATTGTAAATGCACAAACAGTAATTTCTCCACATTGCAAGGTGCAATTCTGAAATTTTTTGCTTTTTCCTGCTCCTCTTAGCATGATAAAGAAGATTCAAAGAGAGTGAGATGCCAGCTCCTTTCATTCAGTCAGTAGCTTCAAACATTTCTGGTATATGAATAACATGATGTTTTTCAATGGCAAAAATCAATGAATATTGTAAATGCACAAACAGTAATTTCTCCGCATTGCAAGGTGCAATTCTGAAATTTTTTGCTTTTTCCTGCTCCTCTTAGCATGATAAAGAAGATTCAAAGAGAGTGAGATGCCAGCTCCTTTCATTCAGTCAGTAGCTTCAATCATTTCTGGACGTTTTTCAATGGCAAAAATCAATGAATATTGTAAATGCACAAACAGTAATTTCTCCGCATTGCAAGGTGCAATTCTGAAATTTTTTGCTTTTTCCTGCTCCTCTTAGCATGATAAAGAAGATTCAAAGAGAGTGAGATGCCAGCTCCTTTCATTCAGTCAGTAGCTTCAATCATTTCTGGACGTTTTTCAATGGCAAAAATCAATGAATATTGTAAATGCACAAACAGTAATTTCTCCGCATTGCAAGGTGCAATTCTGAAATTTTTTGCTTTTTCCTGCTCCTCTTAGCATGATAAAGAAGATTCAAAGAGAGTGAGATGCCAGCTCCTTTCATTCAGTCAGTAGCTTCAAACATTTCTTGTATATGAATAACATGATGTTTTTCAATGGCAAAAATCAATGAATATTGTAAAAGCACAAACAGTAATTTCTCCGCATTGCAAGGTGCAATTCTGAAATTTTTTGCTTTTTCCTGCTCCTCTTAGCATGATAAAGAAGATTCAAAGAGAGTGAGATGCCAGCTCCTTTCATTCAGTCAGTAGCTTCAATCATTTCTTGACGTTTTTCAATGGCAAAAATCAATGAATATTGTAAATGCACAAACAGTAATTTCTCCGCATTGCAAGGTGCAATTCTGAAATTTTTTGCTTTTTCCTGCTCCTCTTAGCATGATAAAGAAGATTCAAAGAGAGTGAGATGCCAGCTCCTTTCATTCAGTCAGTAGCTTCAATCATTTCTGGTATATGAATAACATGATGTTTTTCAATGGCAAAAATCAATGAATATTGTAAATGCACAAACAGTAATTTCTCCGCATTGCAAGTTGCAATTCTGAAATTTTTTGCTTTTTCCTGCTCCTCTTAGCATGATAAAGAAGATTCAAAGAGAGTGAGATGCCAGCTCCTTTCATTCAGTCAGTAGCTTCAATCATTTCTGGACGTTTTTCAATGGCAAAAATCAATGAATATTGTAAATGCACAAACAGTAATTTCTCCGCATTGCAGGGTGCAATTCTGAAATTTTTTGCTTTTTCCTGCTCCTCTTAGCATGGTAAAGAAGATTCAAAGAGAGTGAGATGCCAGCTACTTTCATTCAGTCAGTAGCTTCAATCATTTCTGGACGTTTTTCAATGGTAAAAATCAATGAATATTGTAAATGCACAAACAGTAATTTCTCCACATTGCAAGGTGCAATTCTGAAATTTTTTGCTTTTTCCTGCTCCTCTTAGCATGATAAAGAAGATTCAAAGAGAGTGAGATGCCAGCTCCTTTCATTCAGTCAGTAGCTTCAAACATTTCTGGTATATGAATAACATGATGTTTTTCAATGGCAAAAATCAATGAATATTGTAAATGCACAAACAGTAATTTCTCCGCATTGCAAGGTGCAATTCTGAAATTTTTTGCTTTTTCCTGCTCCTCTTAGCATGATAAAGAAGATTCAAAGAGAGTGAGATGCCAGCTCCTTTCATTCAGTCAGTAGCTTCAAACATTTCTGGTATATGAATAACATGATGTTTTTCAATGGCAAAAATCAATGAATATTGTAAATGCACAAACAGTAATTTCTCCGCATTGCAAGGTGCAATTCTGAAATTTTTTGCTTTTTCCTGCTCCTCTTAGCATGATAAAGAAGATTCAAAGAGAGTGAGATGCCAGCTCCTTTCATTCAGTCAGTAGCTTCAATCATTTCTGGACGTTTTTCAATGGCAAAAATCAATGAATATTGTAAATGCACAAACAGTAATTTCTCCGCATTGCAAGGTGCAATTCTGAAATTTTTTGCTTTTTCCTGCTCCTCTTAGCATGATAAAGAAGATTCAAAGAGAGTGAGATGCCAGCTCCTTTCATTCAGTCAGTAGCTTCAAACATTTCTGGTATATGAATAACATGATGTTTTCAATGGCAAAAATCAATGAATATTGTAAATGCACAAACAGTAATTTCTCCGCATTGCAAGGTGTAAGTCTGAAATTTTTTGCTTTTTCCTGCTCCTCTTAGCATGGTAAAGAAGATTCAAAGAGAGTGAGATGCCAGCTACTTTCATTCAGTCAGTAGCTTCAATCATTTCTGGACGTTTTTCAATGGTAAAAATCAATGAATATTGTAAATGCACAAACAGTAATTTCTCCACATTGCAAGGTGCAATTCTGAAATTTTTTGCTTTTTCCTGCTCCTCTTAGCATGATAAAGAAGATTCAAAGAGAGTGAGATGCCAGCTCCTTTCATTCAGTCAGTAGCTTCAAACATTTCTGGTATATGAATAACATGATGTTTTTCAATGGCAAAAATCAATGAATATTGTAAATGCACAAACAGTAATTTCTCCGCATTGCAAGGTGCAATTCTGAAATTTTTTGCTTTTTCCTGCTCCTCTTAGCATGATAAAGAAGATTCAAAGAGAGTGAGATGCCAGCTCCTTTCATTCAGTCAGTAGCTTCAAACATTTCTGGTATATGAATAACATGATGTTTTTCAATGGCAAAAATCAATGAATATTGTAAATGCACAAACAGTAATTTCTCCGCATTGCAAGGTGCAATTCTGAAATTTTTTGCTTTTTCCTGCTCCTCTTAGCATGATAAAGAAGATTCAAAGAGAGTGAGATGCCAGCTCCTTTCATTCAGTCAGTAGCTTCAATCATTTCTGGACGTTTTTCAATGGCAAAAATCAATGAATATTGTAAATGCACAAACAGTAATTTCTCCGCATTGCAAGGTGCAATTCTGAAATTTTTTGCTTTTTCCTGCTCCTCTTAGCATGATAAAGAAGATTCAAAGAGAGTGAGATGCCAGCTCCTTTCATTCAGTCAGTAGCTTCAATCATTTCTGGACGTTTTTCAATGGCAAAAATCAATGAATATTGTAAATGCACAAACAGTAATTTCTCCGCATTGCAAGGTGCAATTCTGAAATTTTTTGCTTTTTCCTGCTCCTCTTAGCATGATAAAGAAGATTCAAAGAGAGTGAGATGCCAGCTCCTTTCATTCAGTCAGTAGCTTCAAACATTTCTGGTATATGAATAACATGATGTTTTTCAATGGCAAAAATCAATGAATATTGTAAATGCACAAACAGTAATTTCTCCGCATTGCAAGGTGCAATTCTGAAATTTTTTGCTTTTTCCTGCTCCTCTTAGCATGATAAAGAAGATTCAAAGAGAGTGAGATGCCAGCTCCTTTCATTCAGTCAGTAGCTTCAATCATTTCTGGACGTTTTTCAATGGCAAAAATCAATGAATATTGTAAATGCACAAACAGTAATTTCTCCGCATTGCAAGGTGCAATTCTGAAATTTTTTGCTTTTTCCTGCTCCTCTTAGCATGACAAAGAAGATTCAAGGAGAGTAAGATGCCAGCTCCTTTCATTCAGTCAGTAGCTTCAATCATTTCTGGTATATGAATAACATGATGTTTTTCAATGGCAAAAATCAATGAATATTGTAAATGCACAAACAGTAATTTCTCCGCATTGCAAGGTGCAATTCTGAAATTTTTTGCTTTTTCCTGCTCCTCTTAGCATGATAAAGAAGATTCAAAGAGAGTGAGATGCCAGCTCCTTTCATTCAGTCAGTAGCTTCAATCATTTCTGGACGTTTTTCAATGGCAAAAATCAATGAATATTGTAAATGCACAAACAGTAATTTCTCCGCATTGCAAGGTGCAATTCTGAAATTTTTTGCTTTTTCCTGCTCCTCTTAGCATGATAAAGAAGATTCAAAGAGAGTGAGATGCCAGCTCCTTTCATTCAGTCAGTAGCTTCAATCATTTCTGGACGTTTTTCAATGGCAAAAATCAATGAATATTGTAAATGCACAAACAGTAATTTCTCCGCATTGCAAGGTGCAATTCTGAAATTTTTTGCTTTTTCCTGCTCCTCTTAGCATGATAAAGAAGATTCAAAGAGAGTGAGATGCCAGCTCCTTTCATTCAGTCAGTAGCTTCAAACATTTCTTGTATATGAATAACATGATGTTTTTCAATGGCAAAAATCAATGAATATTGTAAAAGCACAAACAGTAATTTCTCCGCATTGCAAGGTGCAATTCTGAAATTTTTTGCTTTTTCCTGCTCCTCTTAGCATGATAAAGAAGATTCAAAGAGAGTGAGATGCCAGCTCCTTTCATTCAGTCAGTAGCGTCAATCATTTCTTGACGTTTTTCAATGGCAAAAATCAATGAATATTGTAAATGCACAAACAGTAATTTCTCCGCATTGCAAGGTGCAATTCTGAAATTTTTTGCTTTTTCCTGCTCCTCTTAGCATGATAAAGAAGATTCAAAGAGAGTGAGATGCCAGCTCCTTTCATTCAGTCAGTAGCTTCAATCATTTCTGGTATATGAATAACATGATGTTTTTCAATGGCAAAAATCAATGAATATTGTAAATGCACAAACAGTAATTTCTCCGCATTGCAAGTTGCAATTCTGAAATTTTTTGCTTTTTCCTGCTCCTCTTAGCATGATAAAGAAGATTCAAAGAGAGTGAGATGCCAGCTCCTTTCATTCAGTCAGTAGCTTCAATCATTTCTGGACGTTTTTCAATGGCAAAAATCAATGAATATTGTAAATGCACAAACAGTAATTTCTCCGCATTGCAGGGTGCAATTCTGAAATTTTTTGCTTTTTCCTGCTCCTCTTAGCATGGTAAAGAAGATTCAAAGAGAGTGAGATGCCAGCTACTTTCATTCAGTCAGTAGCTTCAATCATTTCTGGACGTTTTTCAATGGTAAAAATCAATGAATATTGTAAATGCACAAACAGTAATTTCTCCACATTGCAAGGTGCAATTCTGAAATTTTTTGCTTTTTCCTGCTCCTCTTAGCATGATAAAGAAGATTCAAAGAGAGTGAGATGCCAGCTCCTTTCATTCAGTCAGTAGCTTCAAACATTTCTGGTATATGAATAACATGATGTTTTTCAATGGCAAAAATCAATGAATATTGTAAATGCACAAACAGTAATTTCTCCGCATTGCAAGGTGCAATTCTGAAATTTTTTGCTTTTTCCTGCTCCTCTTAGCATGATAAAGAAGATTCAAGAGAGTGAGATGCCAGCTCCTTTCATTCAGTCAGTAGCTTCAAACATTTCTGGTATATGAATAACATGATGTTTTTCAATGGCAAAAATCAATGAATATTGTAAATGCACAAACAGTAATTTCTCCGCATTGCAAGGTGCAATTCTGAAATTTTTTGCTTTTTCCTGCTCCTCTTAGCATGATAAAGAAGATTCAAAGAGAGTGAGATGCCAGCTCCTTTCATTCAGTCAGTAGCTTCAATCATTTCTGGACGTTTTTCAATGGCAAAAATCAATGAATATTGTAAATGCACAAACAGTAATTTCTCCGCATTGCAAGGTGCAATTCTGAAATTTTTTGCTTTTTCCTGCTCCTCTTAGCATGATAAAGAAGATTCAAAGAGAGTGAGATGCCAGCTCCTTTCATTCAGTCAGTAGCTTCAATCATTTCTGGACGTTTTTCAATGGCAAAAATCAATGAATATTGTAAATGCACAAACAGTAATTTCTCCGCATTGCAAGGTGCAATTCTGAAATTTTTTGCTTTTTCCTGCTCCTCTTAGCATGATAAAGAAGATTCAAAGAGAGTGAGATGCCAGCTCCTTTCATTCAGTCAGTAGCTTCAAACATTTCTGGTATATGAATAACATGATGTTTTTCAATGGCAAAAATCAATGAATATTGTAAATGCACAAACAGTAATTTCTCCGCATTGCAAGGTGCAATTCTGAAATTTTTTGCTTTTTCCTGCTCCTCTTAGCATGATAAAGAAGATTCAAAGAGAGTGAGATGCCAGCTCCTTTCATTCAGTCAGTAGCTTCAATCATTTCTGGACGTTTTTCAATGGCAAAAATCAATGAATATTGTAAATGCACAAACAGTAATTTCTCCGCATTGCAAGGTGCAATTCTGAAATTTTTTGCTTTTTCCTGCTCCTCTTAGCATGACAAAGAAGATTCAAGGAGAGTAAGATGCCAGCTCCTTTCATTCAGTCAGTAGCTTCAAACATTTCTGGTATATGAATAACATGATGTTTTTCAATGGCAAAAATCAATGAATATTGTAAATGCACAAACAGTAATTTCTCCGCATTGCAAGGTGCAATTCTGAAATTTTTTGCTTTTTCCTGCTCCTCTTAGCATGATAAAGAAGATTCAAAGAGAGTGAGATGCCAGCTCCTTTCATTCAGTCAGTAGCTTCAATCATTTCTGGACGTTTTTCAATGGCAAAAATCAATGAATATTGTAAATGCACAAACAGTAATTTCTCCGCATTGCAAGGTGCAATTCTGAAATTTTTTGCTTTTTCCTGCTCCTCTTAGCATGATAAAGAAGATTCAAAGAGAGTGAGATGCCAGCTCCTTTCATTCAGTCAGTAGCTTCAATCATTTCTGGACGTTTTTCAATGGCAAAAATCAATGAATATTGTAAATGCACAAACAGTAATTTCTCCGCATTGCAAGGTGCAATTCTGAAATTTTTTGCTTTTTCCTGCTCCTCTTAGCATGATAAAGAAGATTCAAAGAGAGTGAGATGCCAGCTCCTTTCATTCAGTCAGTAGCTTCAAACATTTCTTGTATATGAATAACATGATGTTTTTCAATGGCAAAAATCAATGAATATTGTAAAAGCACAAACAGTAATTTCTCCGCATTGCAAGGTGCAATTCTGAAATTTTTTGCTTTTTCCTGCTCCTCTTAGCATGATAAAGAAGATTCAAAGAGAGTGAGATGCCAGCTCCTTTCATTCAGTCAGTAGCTTCAATCATTTCTTGACGTTTTCAATGGCAAAAATCAATGAATATTGTAAATGCACAAACAGTAATTTCTCCGCATTGCAAGGTGCAATTCTGAAATTTTTTGCTTTTTCCTGCTCCTCTTAGCATGATAAAGAAGATTCAAAGAGAGTGAGATGCCAGCTCCTTTCATTCAGTCAGTAGCTTCAATCATTTCTGGTATATGAATAACATGATGTTTTTCAATGGCAAAAATCAATGAATATTGTAAATGCACAAACAGTAATTTCTCCGCATTGCAAGGTGCAATTCTGAAATTTTTTGCTTTTTCCTGCTCCTCTTAGCATGATAAAGAAGATTCAAAGAGAGTGAGATGCCAGCTCCTTTCATTCAGTCAGTAGCTTCAATCATTTCTGGACGTTTTTCAATGGCAAAAATCAATGAATATTGTAAATGCACAAACAGTAATTTCTCCGCATTGCAAGGTGCAATTCTGAAATTTTTTGCTTTTTCCTGCTCCTCTTAGCATGATAAAGAAGATTCAAAGAGAGTTAGATGCCAGCTCCTTTCATTCAGTCAGTAGCTTCAAACATTTCTGGTATATGAATAACATGATGTTTTTCAATGGCAAAAATCAATGAATATTGTAAAAGCACAAACAGTAATTTCTCCGCATTGCAAGGTGCAATTCTGAAATTTTTTGCTTTTTCCTGCTCCTCTTAGCATGATAAAGAAGATTCAAAGAGAGTGAGATGCCAGCTCCTTTCATTCAGTCAGTAGCTTCAATCATTTCTGGACGTTTTTCAATGGCAAAAATCAATGAATATTGTAAATGCACAAACAGTAATTTCTCCGCATTGCAAGGTGCAATTCTGAAATTTTTTGCTTTTTCCTGCTCCTCTTAGCATGATAAAGAAGATTCAAAGAGAGTGAGATGCCAGCTCCTTTCATTCAGTCAGTAGCTTCAAACATTTCTGGTATATGAATAACATGATGTTTTTCAATGGCAAAAATCAATGAATATTGTAAATGCACAAACAGTAATTTCTCCGCATTGCAAGGTGCAATTCTGAAATTTTTTGCTTTTTCCTGCTCCTCTTAGCATGATAAAGAAGATTCAAAGAGAGTGAGATGCCAGCTCCTTTCATTCAGTCAGTAGCTTCAATCATTTCTGGACGTTTTTCAATGGCAAAAATCAATGAATATTGTAAATGCACAAACAGTAATTTCTCCGCATTGCAAGGTGCAATTCTGAAATTTTTTGCTTTTTCCTGCTCCTCTTAGCATGATAAAGAAGATTCAAAGAGAGTGAGATGCCAGCTCCTTTCATTCAGTCAGTAGCTTCAATCATTTCTGGACGTTTTTCAATGGCAAAAATCAATGAATATTGTAAATGCACAAACAGTAATTTCTCCGCATTGCAAGGTGCAATTCTGAAATTTTTTGCTTTTTCCTGCTCCTCTTAGCATGATAAAGAAGATTCAAAGAGAGTGAGATGCCAGCTCCTTTCATTCAGTCAGTAGCTTCAAACATTTCTGGTATATGAATAACATGATGTTTTTCAATGGCAAAAATCAATGAATATTGTAAATGCACAAACAGTAATTTCTCCGCATTGCAAGGTGCAATTCTGAAATTTTTTGCTTTTTCCTGCTCCTCTTAGCATGATAAAGAAGATTCAAAGAGAGTGAGATGCCAGCTCCTTTCATTCAGTCAGTAGCTTCAATCATTTCTGGACGTTTTTCAATGGCAAAAATCAATGAATATTGTAAATGCACAAACAGTAATTTCTCCGCATTGCAAGGTGCAATTCTGAAATTTTTTGCTTTTTCCTGCTCCTCTTAGCATGACAAAGAAGATTCAAGGAGAGTAAGATGCCAGCTCCTTTCATTCAGTCAGTAGCTTCAATCATTTCTGGTATATGAATAACATGATGTTTTTCAATGGCAAAAATCAATGAATATTGTAAATGCACAAACAGTAATTTCTCCGCATTGCAAGGTGCAATTCTGAAATTTTTTGCTTTTTCCTGCTCCTCTTAGCATGATAAAGAAGATTCAAAGAGAGTGAGATGCCAGCTCCTTTCATTCAGTCAGTAGCTTCAATCATTTCTGGACGTTTTTCAATGGCAAAAATCAATGAATATTGTAAATGCACAAACAGTAATTTCTCCGCATTGCAAGGTGCAATTCTGAAATTTTTTGCTTTTTCCTGCTCCTCTTAGCATGATAAAGAAGATTCAAAGAGAGTGAGATGCCAGCTCCTTTCATTCAGTCAGTAGCTTCAATCATTTCTTGACGTTTTTCAATGGCAAAAATCAATGAATATTGTAAATGCACAAACAGTAATTTCTCCGCATTGCAAGGTGCAATTCTGAAATTTTTTGCTTTTTCCTGCTCCTCTTAGCATGATAAAGAAGATTCAAAGAGAGTGAGATGCCAGCTCCTTTCATTCAGTCAGTAGCTTCAATCATTTCTGGTATATGAATAACATGATGTTTTTCAATGGCAAAAATCAATGAATATTGTAAATGCACAAACAGTAATTTCTCCGCATTGCAAGTTGCAATTCTGAAATTTTTTGCTTTTTCCTGCTCCTCTTAGCATGATAAAGAAGATTCAAAGAGAGTGAGATGCCAGCTCCTTTCATTCAGTCAGTAGCTTCAATCATTTCTGGACGTTTTTCAATGGCAAAAATCAATGAATATTGTAAATGCACAAACAGTAATTTCTCCGCATTGCAAGGTGCAATTCTGAAATTTTTTGCTTTTTCCTGCTCCTCTTAGCATGATAAAGAAGATTCAAAGAGAGTGAGATGCCAGCTCCTTTCATTCAGTCAGTAGCTTCAATCATTTCTGGACGTTTTTCAATGGCAAAAATCAATGAATATTGTAAATGCACAAACAGTAATTTCTCCGCATTGCAAGGTGCAATTCTGAAATTTTTTGCTTTTTCCTGCTCCTCTTAGCATGATAAAGAAGATTCAAAGAGAGTTAGATGCCAGCTCCTTTCATTCAGTCAGTAGCTTCAAACATTTCTGGTATATGAATAACATGATGTTTTTCAATGGCAAAAATCAATGAATATTGTAAAAGCACAAACAGTAATTTCTCCGCATTGCAAGGTGCAATTCTGAAATTTTTTGCTTTTTCCTGCTCCTCTTAGCATGATAAAGAAGATTCAAAGAGAGTGAGATGCCAGCTCCTTTCATTCAGTCAGTAGCTTCAATCATTTCTGGACGTTTTTCAATGGCAAAAATCAATGAATATTGTAAATGCACAAACAGTAATTTCTCCGCATTGCAAGGTGCAATTCTGAAATTTTTTGCTTTTTCCTGCTCCTCTTAGCATGATAAAGAAGATTCAAAGAGAGTGAGATGCCAGCTCCTTTCATTCAGTCAGTAGCTTCAAACATTTCTGGTATATGAATAACATGATGTTTTTCAATGGCAAAAATCAATGAATATTGTAAATGCACAAACAGTAATTTCTCCGCATTGCAAGGTGCAATTCTGAAATTTTTTGCTTTTTCCTGCTCCTCTTAGCATGATAAAGAAGATTCAAAGAGAGTGAGATGCCAGCTCCTTTCATTCAGTCAGTAGCTTCAATCATTTCTGGACGTTTTTCAATGGCAAAAATCAATGAATATTGTAAATGCACAAACAGTAATTTCTCCGCATTGCAAGGTGCAATTCTGAAATTTTTTGCTTTTTCCTGCTCCTCTTAGCATGATAAAGAAGATTCAAAGAGAGTGAGATGCCAGCTCCTTTCATTCAGTCAGTAGCTTCAATCATTTCTGGACGTTTTTCAATGGCAAAAATCAATGAATATTGTAAATGCACAAACAGTAATTTCTCCGCATTGCAAGGTGCAATTCTGAAATTTTTTGCTTTTTCCTGCTCCTCTTAGCATGATAAAGAAGATTCAAAGAGAGTGAGATGCCAGCTCCTTTCATTCAGTCAGTAGCTTCAAACATTTCTGGTATATGAATAACATGATGTTTTTCAATGGCAAAAATCAATGAATATTGTAAATGCACAAACAGTAATTTCTCCGCATTGCAAGGTGCAATTCTGAAATTTTTTGCTTTTTCCTGCTCCTCTTAGCATGATAAAGAAGATTCAAAGAGAGTGAGATGCCAGCTCCTTTCATTCAGTCAGTAGCTTCAATCATTTCTGGACGTTTTTCAATGGCAAAAATCAATGAATATTGTAAATGCACAAACAGTAATTTCTCCGCATTGCAAGGTGCAATTCTGAAATTTTTTGCTTTTTCCTGCTCCTCTTAGCATGACAAAGAAGATTCAAGGAGAGTAAGATGCCAGCTCCTTTCATTCAGTCAGTAGCTTCAATCATTTCTGGTATATGAATAACATGATGTTTTTCAATGGCAAAAATCAATGAATATTGTAAATGCACAAACAGTAATTTCTCCGCATTGCAAGGTGCAATTCTGAAATTTTTTGCTTTTTCCTGCTCCTCTTAGCATGATAAAGAAGATTCAAAGAGAGTGAGATGCCAGCTCCTTTCATTCAGTCAGTAGCTTCAATCATTTCTGGACGTTTTTCAATGGCAAAAATCAATGAATATTGTAAATGCACAAACAGTAATTTCTCCGCATTGCAAGGTGCAATTCTGAAATTTTTTGCTTTTTCCTGCTCCTCTTAGCATGATAAAGAAGATTCAAAGAGAGTGAGATGCCAGCTCCTTTCATTCAGTCAGTAGCTTCAATCATTTCTGGACGTTTTTCAATGGCAAAAATCAATGAATATTGTAAATGCACAAACAGTAATTTCTCCGCATTGCAAGGTGCAATTCTGAAATTTTTTGCTTTTTCCTGCTCCTCTTAGCATGATAAAGAAGATTCAAAGAGAGTGAGATGCCAGCTCCTTTCATTCAGTCAGTAGCTTCAACATTTCTTGTATATGAATAACATGATGTTTTTCAATGGCAAAAATCAATGAATATTGTAAAAGCACAAACAGTAATTTCTCCGCATTGCAAGGTGCAATTCTGAAATTTTTTGCTTTTTCCTGCTCCTCTTAGCATGATAAAGAAGATTCAAAGAGAGTGAGATGCCAGCTCCTTTCATTCAGTCAGTAGCTTCAATCATTTCTGGACGTTTTTCAATGGCAAAAATCAATGAATATTGTAAATGCACAAACAGTAATTTCTCCGCATTGCAAGGTGCAATTCTGAAATTTTTTGCTTTTTCCTGCTCCTCTTAGCATGATAAAGAAGATTCAAAGAGAGTGAGATGCCAGCTCCTTTCATTCAGTCAGTAGCTTCAATCATTTCTGGACGTTTTTCAATGGCAAAAATCAATGAATATTGTAAATGCACAAACAGTAATTTCTCCGCATTGCAAGGTGCAATTCTGAAATTTTTTGCTTTTTCCTGCTCCTCTTAGCATGATAAAGAAGATTCAAAGAGAGTGAGATGCCAGCTCCTTTCATTCAGTCAGTAGCTTCAATCATTTCTGGTATATGAATAACATGATGTTTTTCAATGGCAAAAATCAATGAATATTGTAAATGCACAAACAGTAATTTCTCCACATTGCAAGGTGCAATTCTGAAATTTTTTGCTTTTTCCTGCTCCTCTTAGCATGATAAAGAAGATTCAAAGAGAGTGAGATGCCAGCTCCTTTCATTCAGTCAGTAGCTTCAATCATTTCTGGACGTTTTTCAATGGCAAAAATCAATGAATATTGTAAATGCACAAACAGTAATTTCTCCGCATTGCAAGGTGCAATTCTGAAATTTTTTGCTTTTTCCTGCTCCTCTTAGCATGATAAAGAAGATTCAAAGAGAGTGAGATGCCAGCTCCTTTCATTCAGTCAGTAGCTTCAATCATTTCTGGACGTTTTTCAATGGCAAAAATCAATGAATATTGTAAATGCACAAACAGTAATTTCTCCGCATTGCAAGGTGCAATTCTGAAATTTTTTGCTTTTTCCTGCTCCTCTTAGCATGATAAAGAAGATTCAAAGAGAGTGAGATGCCAGCTCCTTTCATTCAGTCAGTAGCTTCAAACATTTCTGGTATATGAATAACATGATGTTTTTCAATGGCAAAAATCAATGAATATTGTAAATGCACAAACAGTAATTTCTCCGCATTGCAAGGTGCAATTC
This sequence comes from Phyllobates terribilis, assembly GCF_046119375.1. Classification (NCBI taxonomy): domain Eukaryota; kingdom Metazoa; phylum Chordata; class Amphibia; order Anura; family Dendrobatidae; genus Phyllobates; species Phyllobates terribilis. The sequence continues at coordinate 114,045 of NW_027364657.1, read as the reverse complement.
TGAAATTTTTTGCTTTTTCCTGCTCCTCTTAGCATGATAAAGAAGATTCAAAGAGAGTGAGATGCCAGCTCCTTTCATTCAGTCAGTAGCTTCAATCATTTCTGGACGTTTTTCAATGGCAAAAATCAATGAATATTGTAAATGCACAAACAGTAATTTCTCCGCATTGCAAGGTGCAATTCTGAAATTTTTTGCTTTTTCCTGCTCCTCTTAGCATGACAAAGAAGATTCAAGGAGAGTAAGATGCCAGCTCCTTTCATTCAGTCAGTAGCTTCAATCATTTCTGGTATATGAATAACATGATGTTTTTCAATGGCAAAAATCAATGAATATTGTAAATGCACAAACAGTAATTTCTCCGCATTGCAAGGTGCAATTCTGAAATTTTTTGCTTTTTCCTGCTCCTCTTAGCATGATAAAGAAGATTCAAAGAGAGTGAGATGCCAGCTCCTTTCATTCAGTCAGTAGCTTCAATCATTTCTGGACGTTTTTCAATGGCAAAAATCAATGAATATTGTAAATGCACAAACAGTAATTTCTCCGCATTGCAAGGTGCAATTCTGAAATTTTTTGCTTTTTCCTGCTCCTCTTAGCATGATAAAGAAGATTCAAAGAGAGTGAGATGCCAGCTCCTTTCATTCAGTCAGTAGCTTCAATCATTTCTGGACGTTTTTCAATGGCAAAAATCAATGAATATTGTAAATGCACAAACAGTAATTTCTCCGCATTGCAAGGTGCAATTCTGAAATTTTTTGCTTTTTCCTGCTCCTCTTAGCATGATAAAGAAGATTCAAAGAGAGTGAGATGCCAGCTCCTTTCATTCAGTCAGTAGCTTCAAACATTTCTGGTATATGAATAACATGATGTTTTTCAATGGCAAAAATCAATGAATATTGTAAATGCACAAACAGTAATTTCTCCGCATTGCAAGGTGCAATTCTGAAATTTTTTGCTTTTTCCTGCTCCTCTTAGCATGATAAAGAAGATTCAAAGAGAGTGAGATGCCAGCTCCTTTCATTCAGTCAGTAGCTTCAATCATTTCTGGACGTTTTTCAATGGCAAAAATCAATGAATATTGTAAATGCACAAACAGTAATTTCTCCGCATTGCAAGGTGCAATTCTGAAATTTTTTGCTTTTTCCTGCTCCTCTTAGCATGACAAAGAAGATTCAAGGAGAGTAAGATGCCAGCTCCTTTCATTCAGTCAGTAGCTTCAATCATTTCTGGTATATGAATAACATGATGTTTTTCAATGGCAAAAATCAATGAATATTGTAAATGCACAAACAGTAATTTCTCCGCATTGCAAGGTGCAATTCTGAAATTTTTTGCTTTTTCCTGCTCCTCTTAGCATGATAAAGAAGATTCAAAGAGAGTGAGATGCCAGCTCCTTTCATTCAGTCAGTAGCTTCAATCATTTCTGGACGTTTTTCAATGGCAAAAATCAATGAATATTGTAAATGCACAAACAGTAATTTCTCCGCATTGCAAGGTGCAATTCTGAAATTTTTTGCTTTTTCCTGCTCCTCTTAGCATGATAAAGAAGATTCAAAGAGAGTGAGATGCCAGCTCCTTTCATTCAGTCAGTAGCTTCAATCATTTCTGGACGTTTTTCAATGGCAAAAATCAATGAATATTGTAAATGCACAAACAGTAATTTCTCCGCATTGCAAGGTGCAATTCTGAAATTTTTTGCTTTTTCCTGCTCCTCTTAGCATGATAAAGAAGATTCAAAGAGAGTGAGATGCCAGCTCCTTTCATTCAGTCAGTAGCTTCAAACATTTCTTGTATATGAATAACATGATGTTTTTCAATGGCAAAAATCAATGAATATTGTAAAAGCACAAACAGTAATTTCTCCGCATTGCAAGGTGCAATTCTGAAATTTTTTGCTTTTTCCTGCTCCTCTTAGCATGATAAAGAAGATTCAAAGAGAGTGAGATGCCAGCTCCTTTCATTCAGTCAGTAGCTTCAATCATTTCTTGACGTTTTTCAATGGCAAAAATCAATGAATATTGTAAATGCACAAACAGTAATTTCTCCGCATTGCAAGGTGCAATTCTGAAATTTTTTGCTTTTTCCTGCTCCTCTTAGCATGATAAAGAAGATTCAAAGAGAGTGAGATGCCAGCTCCTTTCATTCAGTCAGTAGCTTCAATCATTTCTGGTATATGAATAACATGATGTTTTTCAATGGCAAAAATCAATGAATATTGTAAATGCACAAACAGTAATTTCTCCGCATTGCAAGTTGCAATTCTGAAATTTTTTGCTTTTTCCTGCTCATCTTAGCATGATAAAGAAGATTCAAAGAGAGTGAGATGCCAGCTCCTTTCATTCAGTCAGTAGCTTCAATCATTTCTGGACGTTTTTCAATGGCAAAAATCAATGAATATTGTAAATGCACAAACAGTAATTTCTCCGCATTGCAAGGTGCAATTCTGAATTTTTTTGCTTTTTCCTGCTCCTCTTAGCATGATAAAGAAGATTCAAAGAGAGTGAGATGCCAGCTCCTTTCATTCAGTCAGTAGCTTCAATCATTTCTGGACGTTTTTCAATGGCAAAAATCAATGAATATTGTAAATGCACAAACAGTAATTTCTCCGCATTGCAAGGTGCAATTCTGAAATTTTTTGCTTTTTCCTGCTCCTCTTAGCATGATAAAGAAGATTCAAAGAGAGTTAGATGCCAGCTCCTTTCATTCAGTCAGTAGCTTCAAACATTTCTGGTATATGAATAACATGATGTTTTTCAATGGCAAAAATCAATGAATATTGTAAAAGCACAAACAGTAATTTCTCCGCATTGCAAGGTGCAATTCTGAAATTTTTTGCTTTTTCCTGCTCCTCTTAGCATGATAAAGAAGATTCAAAGAGAGTGAGATGCCAGCTCCTTTCATTCAGTCAGTAGCTTCTATCATTTCTGGATGTTTTTCAATGGCAAAAATCAATGAATATTGTAAATGCACAAACAGTAATTTCTCCGCATTGCAAGGTGCAATTCTGAAATTTTTTGCTTTTTCCTGCTCCTCTTAGCATGATAAAGAAGATTCAAAGAGAGTGAGATGCCAGCTCCTTTCATTCAGTCAGTAGCTTCAATCATTTCTGGTATATGAATAACATGATGTTTTTCAATGGCAAAAATCAATGAATATTGTAAATGCACAAACAGTAATTTCTCCACATTGCAAGGTGCAATTCTGAAATTTTTTGCTTTTTCCTGCTCCTCTTAGCATGATAAAGAAGATTCAAAGAGAGTGAGATGCCAGCTCCTTTCATTCAGTCAGTAGCTTCAATCATTTCTGGACGTTTTTCAATGGCAAAAATCAATGAATATTGTAAATGCACAAACAGTAATTTCTCCGCATTGCAAGGTGCAATTCTGAAATTTTTTGCTTTTTCCTGCTCCTCTTAGCATGATAAAGAAGATTCAAAGAGAGCGAGATGCCAGCTCCTTTCATTCAGTCAGTAGCTTCAATCATTTCTGGTATATGAATAACATGATGTTTTTCAATGGCAAAAATCAATGAATATTGTAAATGCACAAACAGTAATTTCTCCGCATTGCAAGGTGCAATTCTGAAATTTTTTGCTTTTTCCTGCTCCTCTTAGCATGATAAAGAAGATTCAAAGAGAGTGAGATGCCAGCTCCTTTCATTCAGTCAGTAGCTTCAATCATTTCTGGACGTTTTTCAATGGCAAAAATCAATGAATATTGTAAATGCACAAACAGTAATTTCTCCGCATTGCAAGGTGCAATTCTGAAATTTTTTGCTTTTTCCTGCTCCTCTTAGCATGATAAAGAAGATTCAAAGAGAGTGAGATGCCAGCTCCTTTCATTCAGTCAGTAGCTTCAAACATTTCTGGTATATGAATAACATGATGTTTTTCAATGGCAAAAATCAATGAATATTGTAAATGCACAAACAGTAATTTCTCCGCATTGCAAGGTGCAATTCTGAAATTTTTTGCTTTTTCCTGCTCCTCTTAGCATGATAAAGAAGATTCAAAGAGAGTGAGATGCCAGCTCCTTTCATTCAGTCAGTAGCTTCAATCATTTCTGGACGTTTTTCAATGGCAAAAATCAATGAATATTGTAAATGCACAAACAGTAATTTCTCCGCATTGCAAGGTGCAATTCTGAAATTTTTTGCTTTTTCCTGCTCCTCTTAGCATGATAAAGAAGATTCAAAGAGAGTGAGATGCCAGCTCCTTTCATTCAGTCAGTAGCTTCAATCATTTCTGGTATATGAATAACATGATGTTTTTCAATGGCAAAAATCAATGAATATTGTAAATGCACAAACAGTAATTTCTCCGCATTGCAAGGTGCAATTCTGAAATTTTTTGCTTTTTCCTGCTCCTCTTAGCATGATAAAGAAGATTCAAAGAGAGTGAGATGCCAGCTCCTTTCATTCAGTCAGTAGCTTCAAACATTTCTGGTATATGAATAACATGATGTTTTTCAATGGCAAAAATCAATGAATATTGTAAATGCACAAACAGTAATTTCTCCGCATTGCAAGGTGCAATTCTGAAATTTTTTGCTTTTTCCTGCTCCTCTTAGCATGATAAAGAAGATTCAAAGAGAGTGAGATGCCAGCTCCTTTCATTCAGTCAGTAGCTTCAATCATTTCTGGACGTTTTTCAATGGCAAAAATCAATGAATATTGTAAATGCACAAACAGTAATTTCTCCGCATTGCAAGGTGCAATTCTGAAATTTTTTGCTTTTTCCTGCTCCTCTTAGCATGATAAAGAAGATTCAAAGAGAGTGAGATGTCAGCTCCTTTCATTCAGTCAGTAGCTTCAAACATTTCTGGTATATGAATAACATGATGTTTTTCAATGGCAAAAATCAATGAATTTTGTAAATGCACAAACAGTAATTTCTCCGCATTGCAAGGTGCAATTCTGAAATTTTTTGCTTTTTCCTGCTCCTCTTAGCATGATAAAGAAGATTCAAAGAGAGTGAGATGCCAGTTCCTTTCATTCAGTCAGTAGCTTCAATCATTTCTGGACGTTTTTCAATGGCAAAAATCAATGAATATTGTAAATGCACAAACAGTAATTTCTCCGCATTGCAAGGTGCAATTCTGAAATTTTTTGCTTTTTCCTGCTCCTCTTAGCATGATAAATAAGATTCAAAGAGAGTGAGATGCCAGCTCTTTTCATTCAGTCAGTAGCTTCAATCATTTCTGGTATATGAATAACATGATGTTTTTCAATGGCAAAAATCAATGAATATTGTAAATGCACAAACAGTAATTTCTCCGCATTGCAAGGTGCAATTCTGAATTTTTTTGCTTTTTCCTGCTCCTCTTAGCATGATAAAGAAGATTCAAAGAGAGTGAGATGCCAGCTCCTTTCATTCAGTCAGTAGCTTCAATCATTTCTGGACGTTTTTCAATGGCAAAAATCAATGAATATTGTAAATGCACAAACAGTAATTTCTCCGCATTGCAAGGTGCAATTCTGAAATTTTTTGCTTTTTCCTGCTCCTCTTAGCATGATAAAGAAGATTCAAAGAGAGTGAGATGCCAGCTCCTTTCATTCAGTCAGTAGCTTCAATCATTTCTGGACGTTTTTCAATGGCAAAAATCAATGAATATTGTAAATGCACAAACAGTAATTTCTCCGCATTGCAAGGTGCAATTCTGAAATTTTTTGCTTTTTCCTGCTCCTCTTAGCATGATAAAGAAGATTCAAAGAGAGTGAGATGCCAGCTCCTTTCATTCAGTCAGTAGCTTCAAACATTTCTGGTATATGAATAACATGATGTTTTTCAATGGCAAAAATCAATGAATATTGTAAATGCACAAACAGTAATTTCTCCGCATTGCAAGGTGCAAGTCTGAAATTTTTTGCTTTTTCCTGCTCCTCTTAGCATGATAAAGAAGATTCAAAGAGAGTGAGATGCCAGCTACTTTCATTCAGTCAGTAGCTTCAATCATTTCTGGACGTTTTTCAATGGTAAAAATCAATGAATATTGTAAATGCACAAACAGTAATTTCTCCACATTGCAAGGTGCAATTCTGAAATTTTTTGCTTTTTCCTGCTCCTCTTAGCATGATAAAGAAGATTCAAAGAGAGTGAGATGCCAGCTCCTTTCATTCAGTCAGTAGCTTCAATCATTTCTGGTATATGAATAACATGATGTTTTTCAATGGAAAAAAATAAATGAATATTGTAAATGCACAAACAGTAATTTCTCCGCATTGCAAGGTGCAATTCTGAAATTTTTTGCTTTTTCCTGCTCCTCTTAGCATGATAAAGAAGATTCAAAGAGAGTGAGATGCCAGCTCCTTTCATTCAGTCAGTAGCTTCAATCATTTCTGGACGTTTTTCAATGGCAAAAATCAATGAATATTGTAAATGCACAAACAGTAATTTCTCCGCATTGCAAGGTGCAATTCTGAAATTTTTTGCTTTTTCCTGCTCCTCTTAGCATGATAAAGAAGATTCAAAGAGAGTGAGATGTCAGCTCCTTTCATTCAGTCAGTAGCTTCAAACATTTCTGGTATATGAATAACATGATGTTTTTCAATGGCAAAAATCAATGAATTTTGTAAATGCACAAACAGTAATTTCTCCGCATTGCAAGGTGCAATTCTGAAATTTTTTGCTTTTTCCTGCTCCTCTTAGCATGATAAAGAAAATTCAAAGAGAGTGAGATGCCAGTTCCTTTCATTCAGTCAGTAGCTTCAATCATTTCTGGACGTTTTTCAATGGCAAAAATCAATGAATATTGTAAATGCACAAACAGTAATTTCTCCGCATTGCAAGGTGCAATTCTGAAATTTTTTGCTTTTTCCTGCTCCTCTTAGCATGATAAAGAAGATTCAAAGAGAGTGAGATGCCAGCTCCTTTCATTCAGTCAGTAGCTTCAATCATTTCTGGTATATGAATAACATGATGTTTTTCAATGGCAAAAATCAATGAATATTGTAAATGCACAAACAGTAATTTCTCCGCATTGCAAGGTGCAATTCTGAAATTTTTTGCTTTTTCCTGCTCCTCTTAGCATGATAAAGAAGATTCAAAGAGAGTGAGATGCCAGCTCCTTTCATTCAGTCAGTAGCTTCAATCATTTCTGGACGTTTTTCAATGGCAAAAATCAATGAATATTGTAAATGCACAAACAGTAATTTCTCCGCATTGCAAGGTGCAATTCTGAAATTTTTTGCTTTTTCCTGCTCCTCTTATCATGATAAAGAAGATTCAAAGAGAGTGAGATGCCAGCTCCTTTCATTCAGTCAGTAGCTTCAATCATTTCTGGACGTTTTTCAATGGCAAAAATCAATGAATATTGTAAATGCACAAACAGTAATTTCTCCGCATTGCAAGGTGCAATTCTGAAATTTTTTGCTTTTTGCTGCTCCTCTTAGCATGATAAAGAAGATTCAAAGAGAGTGAGATGTCAGCTCCTTTCATTCAGTCAGTAGCTTCAAACATTTCTGGTATATGAATAACATGATGTTTTTCAATGGCAAAAATCAATGAATTTTGTAAATGCACAAACAGTAATTTCTCCGCATTGCAAGGTGCAATTCTGAAATTTTTTGCTTTTTCCTGCTCCTCTTAGCATGATAAAGAAGATTCAAAGAGAGTGAGATGCCAGTTCCTTTCATTCAGTCAGTAGCTTCAATCATTTCTGGACGTTTTTCAATGGCAAAAATCAATGAATATTGTAAATGCACAAACAGTAATTTCTCCGCATTGCAAGGTGCAATTCTGAAATTTTTCGCTTTTTCCTGCTCCTCTTAGCATGATAAAGAAGATTCAAAGAGAGTGAGATGCCAGCTCCTTTCATTCAGTCAGTAGCTTCAATCATTTCTGGTATATGAATAACATGATGTTTTTCAATGGCAAAAATCAATGAATATTGTAAATGCACAAACAGTAATTTCTCCGCATTGCAAGGTGCAATTCTGAAATTTTTTGCTTTTTCCTGCTCCTCTTAGCATGATAAAGAAGATTCAAAGAGAGTGAGATGCCAGCTCCTTTCATTCAGTCAGTAGCTTCAATCATTTCTGTACGTTTTTCAATGGCAAAAATCAATGAATATTGTAAATGCACAAACAGTAATTTCTCCGCATTGCAAGGTGCAATTCTGAAATTTTTTGCTTTTTCCTGCTCCTCTTAGCATGATAAACAAGATTCAAAGAGAGTGAGATGCCAGCTCCTTTCATTCAGTCAGTAGCTTCAATCATTTCTGGTATATGAATAACATGATGTTTTTCAATGGCAAAAATCAATGAATATTGTAAATGCACAAACAGTAATTTCTCCGCATTGCAAGGTGCAATTCTGAATTTTTTTGCTTTTTCCTGCTCCTCTTAGCATGATAAAGAAGATTCAAAGAGAGTGAGATGCCAGCTCCTTTCATTCAGTCAGTAGCTTCAATCATTTCTGGACGTTTTTCAATGGCAAAAATCAATGAATATTGTAAATGCACAAACAGTAATTTCTCCGCATTGCAAGGTGCAATTCTGAAATTTTTTGCTTTTTCCTGCTCCTCTTAGCATGATAAACAAGATTCAAAGAGAGTGAGATGCCAGCTCCTTTCATTCAGTCAGTAGCTTCAATCATTTCTGGACGTTTTTCAATGGCAAAAATCAATGAATATTGTAAATGCACAAACAGTAATTTCTCCGCATTGCAAGGTGCAATTCTGAAATTTTTTGCTTTTTCCTGCTCCTCTTAGCATGATAAAGAAGATTCAAAGAGAGTGAGATGCCAGCTCCTTTCATTCAGTCAGTAGCTTCAAACATTTCTGGTATATGAATAACATGATGTTTTTCAATGGCAAAAATCAATGAATATTGTAAATGCACAAACAGTAATTTCTCCGCATTGCAAGGTGCAAGTCTGAAATTTTTTGCTTTTTCCTGCTCCTCTTAGCATGATAAAGAAGATTCAAAGAGAGTGAGATGCCAGCTCCTTTCATTCAGTCAGTAGCTTCAATCATTTCTGGACGTTTTTCAATGGCAAAAATCAATGAATATTGTAAATGCACAAACAGTAATTTCTCCGCATTGCAAGGTGCAATTCTGAAATTTTTTGCTTTTTCCTGCTCCTCTTATCATGATAAAGAAGATTCAAAGAGAGTGAGATGCCAGCTCCTTTCATTCAGTCAGTAGCTTCAATCATTTCTGGACGTTTTTCAATGGCAAAAATCAATGAATATTGTAAATGCACAAACAGTAATTTCTCCGCATTGCAAGGTGCAATTCTGAAATTTTTTGCTTTTTCCTGCTCCTCTTAGCATGATAAAGAAGATTCAAAGAGAGTGAGATGTCAGCTCCTTTCATTCAGTCAGTAGCTTCAAACATTTCTGGTATATGAATAACATGATGTTTTTCAATGGCAAAAATCAATGAATTTTGTAAATGCACAAACAGTAATTTCTCCGCATTGCAAGGTGCAATTCTGAAATTTTTTGCTTTTTCCTGCTCCTCTTAGCATGATAAAGAAGATTCAAAGAGAGTGAGATGCCAGTTCCTTTCATTCAGTCAGTAGCTTCAATCATTTCTGGACGTTTTTCAATGGCAAAAATCAATGAATATTGTAAATGCACAAACAGTAATTTCTCCGCATTGCAAGGTGCAATTCTGAAATTTTTTGCTTTTTCCTGCTCCTCTTAGCATGATAAAGAAGATTCAAAGAGAGTGAGATGCCAGCTCCTTTCATTCAGTCAGTAGCTTCAATCATTTCTGGTATATGAATAACATGATGTTTTTCAATGGCAAAAATCAATGAATATTGTAAATGCACAAACAGTAATTTCTCCGCATTGCAAGGTGCAATTCTGAAATTTTTTGCTTTTTCCTGCTCCTCTTAGCATGATAAAGAAGATTCAAAGAGAGTGAGATGCCAGCTCCTTTCATTCAGTCAGTAGCTTCAATCATTTCTGGACGTTTTTCAATGGCAAAAATCAATGAATATTGTAAATGCACAAACAGTAATTTCTCCGCATTGCAAGGTGCAATTCTGAAATTTTTTGCTTTTTCCTGCTCCTCTTAGCATGATAAACAAGATTCAAAGAGAGTGAGATGCCAGCTCCTTTCATTCAGTCAGTAGCTTCAATCATTTCTGGTATATGAATAACATGATGTTTTTCAATGGCAAAAATCAATGAATATTGTAAATGCACAAACAGTAATTTCTCCGCATTGCAAGGTGCAATTCTGAATTTTTTTGCTTTTTCCTGCTCCTCTTAGCATGATAAAGAAGATTCAAAGAGAGTGAGATGCCAGCTCCTTTCATTCAGTCAGTAGCTTCAATCATTTCTGGACGTTTTTCAATGGCAAAAATCAATGAATATTGTAAATGCACAAACAGTAATTTCTCCGCATTGCAAGGTGCAATTCTGAAATTTTTTGCTTTTTCCTGCTCCTCTTAGCATGATAAACAAGATTCAAAGAGAGTGAGATGCCAGCTCCTTTCATTCAGTCAGTAGCTTCAATCATTTCTGGACGTTTTTCAATGGCAAAAATCAATGAATATTGTAAATGCACAAACAGTAATTTCTCCGCATTGCAAGGTGCAATTCTGAAATTTTTTGCTTTTTCCTGCTCCTCTTAGCATGATAAAGAAGATTCAAAGAGAGTGAGATGCCAGCTCCTTTCATTCAGTCAGTAGCTTCAAACATTTCTGGTATATGAATAACATGATGTTTTTCAATGGCAAAAATCAATGAATATTGTAAATGCACAAACAGTAATTTCTCCGCATTGCAAGGTGCAAGTCTGAAATTTTTTGCTTTTTCCTGCTCCTCTTAGCATGATAAAGAAGATTCAAAGAGAGTGAGATGCAAGCTACTTTCATTCAGTCAGTAGCTTCAATCATTTCTGGACGTTTTTCAATGGTAAAAATCAATGAATATTGTAAATGCACAAACAGTAATTTCTCCACATTGCAAGGTGCAATTCTGAAATTTTTTGCTTTTTCCTGCTCCTCTTAGCATGATAAAGAAGATTCAAAGAGAGTGAGATGCCAGCTCCTTTCATTCAGTCAGTAGCTTCAATCATTTCTGGTATATGAATAACATGATGTTTTTCAATGGCAAAAATCAATGAATATTGTAAATGCACAAACAGTAATTTCTCCGCATTGCAAGGTGCAATTCTGAAATTTTTTGCTTTTTCCTGCTCCTCTTAGCATGATAAAGAAGATTCAAAGAGAGTGAGATGCCAGCTCCTTTCATTCAGTCAGTAGCTTCAATCATTTCTGGACGTTTTTCAATGGCAAAAATCAATGAATATTGTAAATGCACAAACAGTAATTTCTCCGCATTGCAAGGTGCAATTCTGAAATTTTTTGCTTTTTCCTGCTCCTCTTAGCATGATAAAGAAGATTCAAAGAGAGTGAGATGTCAGCTCCTTTCATTCAGTCAGTAGCTTCAAACATTTCTGGTATATGAATAACATGATGTTTTTCAATGGCAAAAATCAATGAATTTTGTAAATGCACAAACAGTAATTTCTCCGCATTGCAAGGTGCAATTCTGAAATTTTTTGCTTTTTCCTGCTCCTCTTAGCATGATAAAGAAGATTCAAAGAGAGTGAGATGCCAGTTCCTTTCATTCAGTCAGTAGCTTCAATCATTTCTGGACGTTTTTCAATGGCAAAAATCAATGAATATTGTAAATGCACAAACAGTAATTTCTCCGCATTGCAAGGTGCAATTCTGAAATTTTTTGCTTTTTCCTGCTCCTCTTAGCATGATAAAGAAGATTCAAAGAGAGTGAGATGCCAGCTCCTTTCATTCAGTCAGTAGCTTCAATCATTTCTGGTATATGAATAACATGATGTTTTTCAATGGCAAAAATCAATGAATATTGTAAATGCACAAACAGTAATTTCTCCGCATTGCAAGGTGCAATTCTGAAATTTTTTGCTTTTTCCTGCTCCTCTTAGCATGATAAAGAAGATTCAAAGAGAGTGAGATGCCAGCTGCTTTCATTCAGTCAGTAGCTTCAATCATTTCTGGACGTTTTTCAATGGCAAAAATCAATGAATATTGTAAATGCACAAACAGTAATTTCTCCGCATTGCAAGGTGCAATTCTGAAATTTTTTGCTTTTTCCTGCTCCTCTTAGCATGATAAAGAAGATTCAAAGAGAGTGAGATGCCAGCTCCTTTCATTCAGTCAGTAGCTTCAATTATTTCTGGACGTTTTTCAATGGCAAAAATCAATGAATATTGTAAATGCACAAACAGTAATTTCTCCGCATTGCAAGGTGCAATTCTGAAATTTTTTGCTTTTTCCTGCTCCTCTTAGCATGATAAAGAAGATTCAAAGAGAGTGAGATGTCAGCTCCTTTCATTCAGTCAGTAGCTTCAAACATTTCTGGTATATGAATAACATGATGTTTTTCAATGGCAAAAATCAATGAATTTTGTAAATGCACAAACAGTAATTTCTCCGCATTGCAAGGTGCAATTCTGAAATTTTTTGCTTTTTCCTGCTCCTCTTAGCATGATAAAGAAGATTCAAAGAGAGTGAGATGCCAGTTCCTTTCATTCAGTCAGTAGCTTCAATCATTTCTGGACGTTTTTCAATGGCAAAAATCAATGAATATTGTAAATGCACAAACAGTAATTTCTCCGCATTGCAAGGTGCAATTCTGAAATTTTTTGCTTTTTCCTGCTCCTCTTAGCATGATAAAGAAGATTCAAAGAGAGTGAGATGCCAGCTCCTTTCATTCAGTCAGTAGCTTCAATCATTTCTGGTATATGAATAACATGATGTTTTTCAATGGCAAAAATCAATGAATATTGTAAATGCACAAACAGTAATTTCTCCGCATTGCAAGGTGCAATTCTGAAATTTTTTGCTTTTTCCTGCTCCTCTTAGCATGATAAAGAAGATTCAAAGAGAGTGAGATGCCAGCTCCTTTCATTCAGTCAGTAGCTTCAATCATTTCTGGACGTTTTTCAATGGCAAAAATCAATGAATATTGTAAATGCACAAACAGTAATTTCTCCGCATTGCAAGGTGCAATTCTGAAATTTTTTGCTTTTTCCTGCTCCTCTTAGCATGATAAACAAGATTCAAAGAGAGTGAGATGCCAGCTCCTTTCATTCAGTCAGTAGCTTCAATCATTTCTGGACGTTTTTCAATGGCAAAAATCAATGAATATTGTAAATGCACAAACAGTAATTTCTCCGCATTGCAAGGTGCAAGTCTGAAATTTTTTGCTTTTTCCTGCTCCTCTTAGCATGATAAAGAAGATTCAAAGAGAGTGAGATGCCAGCTACTTTCATTCAGTCAGTAGCTTCAATCATTTCTGGACGTTTTTCAATGGTAAAAATCAATGAATATTGTAAATGCACAAACAGTAATTTCTCCACATTGCAAGGTGCAATTCTGAAATTTTTTGCTTTTTCCTGCTCCTCTTAGCATGATAAAGAAGATTCAAAGAGAGTGAGATGCCAGCTCCTTTCATTCAGTCAGTAGCTTCAAACATTTCTGGTATATGAATAACATGATGTTTTTCAATGGCAAAAATCAATGAATATTGTAAATGCACAAACAGTAATTTCTCTGCATTGCAAGGTGCAATTCTGAAATTTTTTGCTTTTTCCTGCTCCTCTTAGCATGATAAAGAAGATTCAAAGAGAGTGAGATGCCAGCTACTTTCATTCAGTCAGTAGCTTCAATCATTTCTGGACGTTTTTCAATGGTAAAAATCAATGAATATTGTAAATGCACAAACAGTAATTTCTCCACATTGCAAGGTGCAATTCTGAAATTTTTTGCTTTTTCCTGCTCCTCTTAGCATGATAAAGAAGATTCAAAGAGAGTGAGATGCCAGCTCCTTTCATTCAGTCAGTAGCTTCAAACATTTCTGGTATATGAATAACATGATGTTTTTCAATGGCAAAAATCAATGAATATTGTAAATGCACAAACAGTAATTTCTCCGCATTGCAAGGTGCAATTCTGAAATTTTTTGCTTTTTCCTGCTCCTCTTAGCATGATAAAGAAGATTCAAAGAGAGTGAGATGCCAGCTCCTTTCATTCAGTCAGTAGCTTCAAACATTTCTGGTATATGAATAACATGATGTTTTTCAATGGCAAAAATCAATGAATATTGTAAATGCACAAACAGTAATTTCTCCGCATTGCAAGGTGCAATTCTGAAATTTTTTGCTTTTTCCTGCTCCTCTTAGCATGATAAAGAAGATTCAAAGAGAGTGAGATGCCAGCTCCTTTCATTCAGTCAGTAGCTTCAATCATTTCTGGACGTTTTTCAATGGCAAAAATCAATGAATATTGTAAATGCACAAACAGTAATTTCTCCGCATTGCAAGGTGCAATTCTGAAATTTTTTGCTTTTTCCTGCTCCTCTTAGCATGATAAACAAGATTCAAAGAGAGTGAGATGCCAGCTCCTTTCATTCAGTCAGTAGCTTCAATCATTTCTGGACGTTTTTCAATGGCAAAAATCAATGAATATTGTAAATGCACAAACAGTAATTTCTCCGCATTGCAAGGTGCAATTCTGAAATTTTTTGCTTTTTCCTGCTCCTCTTAGCATGATAAAGAAGATTCAAAGAGAGTGAGATGCCAGCTCCTTTCATTCAGTCAGTAGCTTCAAACATTTCTGGTATATGAATAACATGATGTTTTTCAATGGCAAAAATCAATGAATATTGTAAATGCACAAACAGTAATTTCTCCGCATTGCAAGGTGCAAGTCTGAAATTTTTTGCTTTTTCCTGCTCCTCTTAGCATGATAAAGAAGATTCAAAGAGAGTGAGATGCCAGCTACTTTCATTCAGTCAGTAGCTTCAATCATTTCTGGACGTTTTTCAATGGTAAAAATCAATGAATATTGTAAATGCACAAACAGTAATTTCTCCACATTGCAAGGTGCAATTCTGAAATTTTTTGCTTTTTCCTGCTCCTCTTAGCATGATAAAGAAGATTCAAAGAGAGTGAGATGCCAGCTCCTTTCATTCAGTCAGTAGCTTCAATCATTTCTGGTATATGAATAACATGATGTTTTTCAATGGCAAAAATCAATGAATATTGTAAATGCACAAACAGTAATTTCTCCGCATTGCAAGGTGCAATTCTGAAATTTTTTGCTTTTTCCTGCTCCTCTTAGCATGATAAAGAAGATTCAAAGAGAGTGAGATGCCAGCTCCTTTCATTCAGTCAGTAGCTTCAATCATTTCTGGACGTTTTTCAATGGCAAAAATCAATGAATATTGTAAATGCACAAACAGTAATTTCTCCGCATTGCAAGGTGCAATTCTGAAATTTTTTGCTTTTTCCTGCTCCTCTTAGCATGATAAAGAAGATTCAAAGAGAGTGAGATGTCAGCTCCTTTCATTCAGTCAGTAGCTTCAAACATTTCTGGTATATGAATAACATGATGTTTTTCAATGGCAAAAATCAATGAATTTTGTAAATGCACAAACAGTAATTTCTCCGCATTGCAAGGTGCAATTCTGAAATTTTTTGCTTTTTCCTGCTCCTCTTAGCATGATAAAGAAGATTCAAAGAGAGTGAGATGCCAGTTCCTTTCATTCAGTCAGTAGCTTCAATCATTTCTGGACGTTTTTCAATGGCAAAAATCAATGAATATTGTAAATGCACAAACAGTAATTTCTCCGCATTGCAAGGTGCAATTCTGAAATTTTTTGCTTTTTCCTGCTCCTCTTAGCATGATAAAGAAGATTCAAAGAGAGTGAGATGCCAGCTCCTTTCATTCAGTCAGTAGCTTCAATCATTTCTGGTATATGAATAACATGATGTTTTTCAATGGCAAAAATCAATGAATATTGTAAATGCACAAACAGTAATTTCTCCGCATTGCAAGGTGCAATTCTGAAATTTTTTGCTTTTTCCTGCTCCTCTTAGCATGATAAAGAAGATTCAAAGAGAGTGAGATGCCAGCTGCTTTCATTCAGTCAGTAGCTTCAATCATTTCTGGACGTTTTTCAATGGCAAAAATCAATGAATATTGTAAATGCACAAACAGTAATTTCTCCGCATTGCAAGGTGCAATTCTGAAATTTTTTGCTTTTTCCTGCTCCTCTTAGCATGATAAAGAAGATTCAAAGAGAGTGAGATGCCAGCTCCTTTCATTCAGTCAGTAGCTTCAATTATTTCTGGACGTTTTTCAATGGCAAAAATCAATGAATATTGTAAATGCACAAACAGTAATTTCTCCGCATTGCAAGGTGCAATTCTGAAATTTTTTGCTTTTTCCTGCTCCTCTTAGCATGATAAAGAAGATTCAAAGAGAGTGAGATGTCAGCTCCTTTCATTCAGTCAGTAGCTTCAAACATTTCTGGTATATGAATAACATGATGTTTTTCAATGGCAAAAATCAATGAATTTTGTAAATGCACAAACAGTAATTTCTCCGCATTGCAAGGTGCAATTCTGAAATTTTTTGCTTTTTCCTGCTCCTCTTAGCATGATAAAGAAGATTCAAAGAGAGTGAGATGCCAGTTCCTTTCATTCAGTCAGTAGCTTCAATCATTTCTGGACGTTTTTCAATGGCAAAAATCAATGAATATTGTAAATGCACAAACAGTAATTTCTCCGCATTGCAAGGTGCAATTCTGAAATTTTTTGCTTTTTCCTGCTCCTCTTAGCATGATAAAGAAGATTCAAAGAGAGTGAGATGCCAGCTCCTTTCATTCAGTCAGTAGCTTCAATCATTTCTGGTATATGAATAACATGATGTTTTTCAATGGCAAAAATCAATGAATATTGTAAATGCACAAACAGTAATTTCTCCGCATTGCAAGGTGCAATTCTGAAATTTTTTGCTTTTTCCTGCTCCTCTTAGCATGATAAAGAAGATTCAAAGAGAGTGAGATGCCAGCTCCTTTCATTCAGTCAGTAGCTTCAATCATTTCTGGACGTTTTTCAATGGCAAAAATCAATGAATATTGTAAATGCACAAACAGTAATTTCTCCGCATTGCAAGGTGCAATTCTGAAATTTTTTGCTTTTTCCTGCTCCTCTTAGCATGATAAACAAGATTCAAAGAGAGTGAGATGCCAGCTCCTTTCATTCAGTCAGTAGCTTCAATCATTTCTGGACGTTTTTCAATGGCAAAAATCAATGAATATTGTAAATGCACAAACAGTAATTTCTCCGCATTGCAAGGTGCAAGTCTGAAATTTTTTGCTTTTTCCTGCTCCTCTTAGCATGATAAAGAAGATTCAAAGAGAGTGAGATGCCAGCTACTTTCATTCAGTCAGTAGCTTCAATCATTTCTGGACGTTTTTCAATGGTAAAAATCAATGAATATTGTAAATGCACAAACAGTAATTTCTCCACATTGCAAGGTGCAATTCTGAAATTTTTTGCTTTTTCCTGCTCCTCTTAGCATGATAAAGAAGATTCAAAGAGAGTGAGATGCCAGCTCCTTTCATTCAGTCAGTAGCTTCAAACATTTCTGGCATATGAATAACATGATGTTTTTCAATGGCAAAAATCAATGAATATTGTAAATGCACAAACAGTAATTTCTCTGCATTGCAAGGTGCAATTCTGAAATTTTTTGCTTTTTCCTGCTCCTCTTAGCATGATAAAGAAGATTCAAAGAGAGTGAGATGCCAGCTACTTTCATTCAGTCAGTAGCTTCAATCATTTCTGGACGTTTTTCAATGGTAAAAATCAATGAATATTGTAAATGCACAAACAGTAATTTCTCCACATTGCAAGGTGCAATTCTGAAATTTTTTGCTTTTTCCTGCTCCTCTTAGCATGATAAAGAAGATTCAAAGAGAGTGAGATGCCAGCTCCTTTCATTCAGTCAGTAGCTTCAAACATTTCTGGTATATGAATAACATGATGTTTTTCAATGGCAAAAATCAATGAATATTGTAAATGCACAAACAGTAATTTCTCCGCATTGCAAGGTGCAATTCTGAAATTTTTTGCTTTTTCCTGCTCCTCTTAGCATGATAAAGAAGATTCAAAGAGAGTGAGATGCCAGCTCCTTTCATTCAGTCAGTAGCTTCAAACATTTCTGGTATATGAATAACATGATGTTTTTCAATGGCAAAAATCAATGAATATTGTAAATGCACAAACAGTAATTTCTCCGCATTGCAAGGTGCAATTCTGAAATTTTTTGCTTTTTCCTGCTCCTCTTAGCATGATAAAGAATATTCAAAGAGAGTGAGATGCCAGCTCCTTTCATTCAGTCAGTAGCTTCAATCATTTCTGGATGTTTTTCAATGGCAAAAATCAATGAATATTGTAAATGCACAAACTGTAATTTCTCCGCATTGCAAGGTGCAATTCTGAAATTTTTGGCTTTTTCCTGCTCCTCTTAGCATGATAAAGAAGATTCAAAGAGAGTGAGATGCCAGCTCCTTTCATTCAGTCAGTAGCTTCAATCATTTCTGGACGTTTTTCAATGGCAAAAATCAATGAATATTGTAAATGCACAAACAGTAATTTCTCCGCATTGCAAGGTGCAATTCTGAAATTTTTTGCTTTTTCCTGCTCCTCTTAGCATGATAAAGAAGATTCAAAGAGAGTGAGATGCCAGCTCCTTTCATTCAGTCAGTACCTTCAATCATTTCTGGATGTTTTTCAATGGCAAAAATCAATGAATATTGTAAATGCACAAACAGTAATTTCTCCGCATTGCAAGGTGCAATTCTGAAATTTTTTGCTTTTTCCCGCTCCTCTTAGCATGATAAAGAAGATTCAAAGAGAGTGAGGTGCCAGCTCCTTTCATTCAGTCAGTAGCTTCAAACATTTCTGGTATATGAATAACATGTTTTTCAATGGCAAAAATCATTGAATATTGTAAATGCACAAACAGTAATTTCTCCGCATTGCAAGGTGCAATTCTGAAATTTTTTGATTTTTCCTGCTCCTCTTAGCATGATAAAGAAGATTCAAAGAGAGTGAGATGCCAGCTCCTTTCATTCAGTCAGTAGCTTCAATCATTTCTGGACGTTTTTCAATGGCAAAAATCAATGAATATTGTAAATGCACAAACAGTAATTTCTCCGCATTGCAAGGTGCAATTCTGAAATTTTTTGCTTTTTCCTGCTCCTCTTAGCATGATAAAGAAGATTCAAAGAGAGTGAGATGCCAGCTCCTTTCATTCAGTCAGTAGCTTCAATCATTTCTGGACATTTTTCAATGGCAAAAATCAATGAATATTGTAAATGCACAAACAGTAATTTCTCCGCATTGCAAGGTGCAATTCTGAAATTTTTTGCTTTTTCCTGCTCCTCTTAGCATGATAAAGAAGATTCAAAGAGAGTGAGATGCCAGCTCCTTTCATTCAGTCAGTAGCTTCAAACATTTCTGGTATATGAATAACATGATGTTTTTCAATGGCAAAAATCAATGAATATTGTAAATGCACAAACAGTAATTTCTCCGCATTGCAAGGTGCAAGTCTGAAATTTTTTGCTTTTTCCTGCTCCTCTTAGCATGATAAAGAAGATTCAAAGAGAGTGAGATGCCAGCTACTTTCATTCAGTCAGTAGCTTCAATCATTTCTGGACGTTTTTCAATGGTAAAAATCAATGAATATTGTAAATGCACAAACAGTAATTTCTCCACATTGCAAGGTGCAATTCTGAAATTTTTTGCTTTTTCCTGCTCCTCTTAGCATGATAAAGAAGATTCAAAGAGAGTGAGATGCCAGCTCCTTTCATTCAGTCAGTAGCTTCAAACATTTCTGGTATATGAATAACATGATGTTTTTCAATGGCAAAAATCAATGAATATTGTAAATGCACAAACAGTAATTTCTCCGCATTGCAAGGTGCAATTCTGAAATTTTTTGCTTTTTCCTGCTCCTCTTAGCATGATAAAGAAGATTCAAAGAGAGTGAGATGCCAGCTCCTTTCATTCAGTCAGTAGCTTCAAACATTTCTGGTATATGAATAACATGATGTTTTTCAATGGCAAAAATCAATGAATATTGTAAATGCACAAAGAGTAATTTCTCCGCATTGCAAGGTGCAATTCTGAAATTTTTTGCTTTTTCCTGCTCCTCTTAGCATGATAAAGAAGATTCAAAGAGAGTGAGATGCCAGCTCCTTTCATTCAGTCAGTAGCTTCAATCATTTCTGGACGTTTTTCAATGGCAAAAATCAATGAATATTGTAAATGCACAAACAGTAATTTCTCCGCATTGCAAGGTGCAATTCTGAAATTTTTTGCTTTTTCCTGCTCCTCTTAGCATGATAAAGAAGATTCAAAGAGAGTGAGATGCCAGCTCCTTTCATTCAGTCAGTAGCTTCAATCATTTCTGGACGTTTTTCAATGGCAAAAATCAATGAATATTGTAAATGCACAAACAGTAATTTCTCCGCATTGCAAGGTGCAATTCTGAAATTTTTTGCTTTTTCCTGCTCCTCTTAGCATGATAAAGAAGATTCAAAGAGAGTGAGATGCCAGCTCCTTTCATTCAGTCAGTAGCTACAAACATTTCTGGTATATGAATAACATGATGTTTTTCAATGGCAAAAATCAATGAATATTGTAAATGCACAAACAGTAATTTCTCCGCATTGCAAGGTGCAATTCTGAAATTTTTTGCTTTTTCCTGCTCCTCTTAGCATGATAAAGAAGATTCAAAGAGAGTGAGATGCCAGCTCCTTTCATTCAGTCAATAGCTTCAATCATTTCTGGACGTTTTTCAATGGCAAAAATCAATGAATATTGTAAATGCACAAACAGTAATTTCTCCGCATTGCAAGGTGCAATTCTGAAATTTTTTGCTTTTTCCTGCTCCTCTTAGCATGATAAAGAAGATTCAAAGAGAGTGAGATGCCAGCTCCTTTCATTCAGTCAGTAGCTTCAATCATTTCTGGACGTTTTTCAATGGCAAAAATCAATGAATATTGTAAATGCACAAACAGTAATTTCTCCGCATTGCAAGGTGCAATTCTGAAATTTTTTGCTTTTTCCTGCTCCTCTTAGCATGATAAAGAAGATTCAAAGAGAGTAAGATGCCAGCTCCTTTCATTCAGTCAGTAGCTTCAATCATTTCTGGTATATGAATAACATGATGTTTTTCAATGGCAAAAATCAATGAATATTGTAAATGCACAAACAGTAATTTCTCCGCATTGCAAGGTGCAATTCTGAAATTTTTTGCTTTTTCCTGCTCCTCTTAGCATGATAAAGAAGATTCAAAGAGAGTGAGATGCCAGCTCCTTTAATTCAGTCAGTAGCTTCAATCATTTCTGGACGTTTTTCAATGGCAAAAATCAATGAATATTGTAAATGCACAAACAGTAATTTCTCCGCATTGCAAGGTGCAATTCTGAAATTTTTTGCTTTTTCCTGCTCCTCTTAGCATGATAAAGAAGATTCAAAGAGAGTGAGATGCCAGCTCCTTTCATTCAGTCAGTAGCTTCAATCATTTCTGGACGTTTTTCAATGGCAAAAATCAATGAATATTGTAAATGCACAAACAGTAATTTCTCCGCATTGCAAGGTGCAATTCTGAAATTTTTTGCTTTTTCCTGCTCCTCTTAGCATGATAAAGAAGATTCAAAGAGAGTGAGATGCCAGCTCCTTTCATTCAGTCAGTAGCTTCAAACATTTCTGGTATATGAATAATATGATGTTTTTCAATGGCAAAAATCAATGAATATTGTAAAAGCACAAACAGTAATTTCTCCGCATTGCAAGGTGCAATTCTGAAATTTTTTGCTTTTTCCTGCTCCTCTTAGCATGATAAAGAAGATTCAAAGAGAGTGAGATGCCAGCTCCTTTCATTCAGTCAGTAGCTTCAATCATTTCTGGACGTTTTTCAATGGCAAAAATCAATGAATATTGTAAATGCACAAACAGTAATTTCTCCGCATTGCAAGGTGCAATTCTGAAATTTTTTGCTTTTTCCTGCTCCTCTTAGCATGATAAAGAAGATTCAAAGAGAGTGAGATGCCAGCTCCTTTCATTCAGTCAGTAGCTTCAATCATTTCTGGTATATGAATAACATGATGTTTTTCAATGGCAAAAATCAATGAATATTGTAAATGCACAAACAGTAATTTCTCCGCATTGCAAGTTGCAATTCTGAAATTTTTTGCTTTTTCCTGCTCCTCTTAGCATGATAAAGAAGATTCAAAGAGAGTGAGATGCCAGCTCCTTTCATTCAGTCAGTAGCTTCAATCATTTCTGGACGTTTTTCAATGGCAAAAATCAATGAATATTGTAAATGCACAAACAGTAATTTCTCCGCATTGCAAGGTGCAATTCTGAAATTTTTCGCTTTTTCCTGCTCCTCTTAGCATGATAAAGAAGATTCAAAGAGAGTGAGATGCCAGCTCCTTTCATTCAGTCAGTAGCTTCAATCATTTCTGGACGTTTTTCAATGGCAAAAATCAATGAATATTGTAAATGCACAAACAGTAATTTCTCCGCATTGCAAGGTGCAATTCTGAAATTTTTTGCTTTTTCCTGCTCCTCTTAGCATGATAAAGAAGATTCAAAGAGAGTGAGATGCCAGCTCCTTTCATTCAGTCAGTAGCTTCAAACATTTCTGGTATAGGAATAACATGATGTTTTTCAATGGTAAAAATCAATGAATATTGTAAAAGCACAAACAGTAATTTCTCCGCATTGCAAGGTGCAATTCTGAAATTTTTTGCTTTTTCCTGCTCCTCTTAGCATGATAAAGAAGATTCAAAGAGAGTGAGATGCCAGCTCCTTTCATTCAGTCAGTAGCTTCAATCATTTCTGGTATATGAATAACATGATGTTTTTCAATGGCAAAAATCAATGAATATTGTAAATGCACAAACAGTAATTTCTCCACATTGCAAGGTGCAATTCTGAAATTTTTTGCTTTTTCCTGCTCCTCTTAGCATGATAAAGAAGATTCAAAGAGAGTGAGATGCCAGCTCCTTTCATTCAGTCAGTAGCTTCAATCATTTCTGGACGTTTTTCAATGGCAAAAATCAATGAATATTGTAAATGCACAAACAGTAATTTCTCCGCATTGCAAGGTGCAATTCTGAAATTTTTTGCTTTTTCCTGCTCCTCTTAGCATGATAAAGAAGATTCAAAGAGAGTGAGATGCCAGCTCCTTTCATTCAGTCAGTAGCTACAAACATTTCTGGTATATGAATAACATGATGTTTTTCAATGGCAAAAATCAATGAATATTGTAAATGCACAAACAGTAATTTCTCCGCATTGCAAGGTGCAATTCTGAAATTTTTTGCTTTTTCCTGCTCCTCTTAGCATGATAAAGAAGATTCAAAGAGAGTGAGATGCCAGCTCCTTTCATTCAGTCAGTAGCTTCAATCATTTCTGGACGTTTTTCAATGGCAAAAATCAATGAATATTGTAAATGCACAAACAGTAATTTCTCCGCATTGCAAGGTGCAATTCTGAAATTTTTTGCTTTTTCCTGCTCCTCTTAGCATGATAAAGAAGATTCAAAGAGAGTGAGATGCCAGCTCCTTTCATTCAGTCAGTAGCTTCAATCATTTCTGGACGTTTTTCAATGGCAAAAATCAATGAATATTGTAAATGCACAAACAGTAATTTCTCCGCATTGCAAGGTGCAATTCTGAAATTTTTTGCTTTTTCCTGCTCCTCTTAGCATGACAAAGAAGATTCAAAGAGAGTAAGATGCCAGCTCCTTTCATTCAGTCAGTAGCTTCAATCATTTCTGGTATATGAATAACATGATGTTTTTCAATGGCAAAAATCAATGAATATTGTAAATGCACAAACAGTAATTTCTCCGCATTGCAAGGTGCAATTCTGAAATTTTTTGCTTTTTCCTGCTCCTCTTAGCATGATAAAGAAGATTCAAAGAGAGTGAGATGCCAGCTCCTTTCATTCAGTCAGTAGCTTCAATCATTTCTGGACGTTTTTCAATGGCAAAAATCAATGAATATTGTAAATGCACAAACAGTAATTTCTCCGCATTGCAAGGTGCAATTCTGAAATTTTTTGCTTTTTCCTGCTCCTCTTAGCATGATAAAGAAGATTCAAAGAGAGTGAGATGCCAGCTCCTTTCATTCGGTCAGTAGCTTCAATCATTTCTGGACGTTTTTCAATGGCAAAAATCAATGAATATTGTAAATGCACAAACAGTAATTTCTCCGCATTGCAAGGTGCAATTCTGAAATTTTTTGCTTTTTCCTGCTCCTCTTAGCATGATAAAGAAGATTCAAAGAGAGTGAGATGCCAGCTCCTTTCATTCAGTCAGTAGCTTCAAACATTTCTGGTATATGAATAATATGATGTTTTTCAATGGCAAAAATCAATGAATATTGTAAAAGCACAAACAGTAATTTCTCCGCATTGCAAGGTGCAATTCTGAAATTTTTTGCTTTTTCCTGCTCCTCTTAGCATGATAAAGAAGATTCAAAGAGAGTGAGATGCCAGCTCCTTTCATTCAGTCAGTAGCTTCAATCATTTCTGGACGTTTTTCAATGGCAAAAATCAATGAATATTGTAAATGCACAAACAGTAATTTCTCCGCATTGCAAGGTGCAATTCTGAAATTTTTTGCTTTTTCCTGCTCCTCTTAGCATGATAAAGAAGATTCAAAGAGAGTGAGATGCCAGCTCCTTTCATTCAGTCAGTAGCTTCAATCATTTCTGGTATATGAATAACATGATGTTTTTCAATGGCAAAAATCAATGAATATTGTAAATGCACAAACAGTAATTTCTCCACATTGCAAGTTGCAATTCTGAAATTTTTTGCTTTTACCTGCTCCTCTTAGCATGATAAAGAAGATTCAAAGAGAGTGAGATGCCAGCTCCTTTCATTCAGTCAGTAGCTTCAATCATTTCTGGACGTTTTTCAATGGCAAAAATCAATGAATATTGTAAATGCACAAACAGTAATTTCTCCGCATTGCAAGGTGCAATTCTGAAATTTTTTGCTTTTTCCTGCTCCTCTTAGCATGATAAAGAAGATTCAAAGAGAGTGAGATGCCAGCTCCTTTCATTCAGTCAGTAGCTTCAATCATTTCTGGACGTTTTTCAATGGCAAAAATCAATGAATATTGTAAATGCACAAACAGTAATTTCTCCGCATTGCAAGGTGCAATTCTGAAATTTTTTGCTTTTTCCTGCTCCTCTTAGCATGATAAAGAAGATTCAAAGAGAGTGAGATGCCAGCTCCTTTCATTCAGTCAGTAGCTTCAAACATTTCTGGTATATGAATAACATGATGTTTTTCAATGGCAAAAATCAATGAATATTGTAAAAGCACAAACAGTAATTTCTCCGCATTGCAAGGTGCAATTCTGAAATTTTTTGCTTTTTCCTGCTCCTCTTAGCATGATAAAGAAGATTCAAAGAGAGTGAGATGCCAGCTCCTTTCATTCAGTCAGTAGCTTCAATCATTTCTGGACGTTTTTCAATGGCAAAAATCAATGAATATTGTAAATGCACAAACAGTAATTTCTCCGCATTGCAAGGTGCAATTCTGAAATTTTTTGCTTTTTCCTGCTCCTCTTAGCATGATAAAGAAGATTCAAAGAGAGTGAGATGCCAGCTCCTTTCATTCAGTCAGTAGCTTCAATCATTTCTGGTATATGAATAACATGATGTTTTTCAATGGCAAAAATCAATGAATATTGTAAATGCACAAACAGTAATTTCTCCACATTGCAAGGTGCAATTCTGAAATTTTTTGCTTTTTCCTGCTCCTCTTAGCATGATAAAGAAGATTCAAAGAGAGTGAGATGACAGCTCCTTTCATTCAGTCAGTAGCTTCAATCATTTCTGGACGTTTTTCAATGGCAAAAATCAATGAATATTGTAAATGCACAAACAGTAATTTCTCCGCATTGCAAGGTGCAATTCTGAAATTTTTTGCTTTTTCCTGCTCCTCTTAGCATGATAAAGAAGATTCAAAGAGAGCGAGATGCCAGCTCCTTTCATTCAGTCAGTAGCTTCAATCATTTCTGGTATATGAATAACATGATGTTTTTCAATGGCAAAAATCAATGAATATTGTAAATGCACAAACAGTAATTTCTCCGCATTGCAAGGTGCAATTCTGAAATTTTTTGCTTTTTCCTGCTCCTCTTAGCATGATAAAGAAGATTCAAAGAGAGTGAGATGCCAGCTCCTTTCATTCAGTCAGTAGCTTCAATCATTTCTGGACGTTTTTCAATGGCAAAAATCAATGAATATTGTAAATGCACAAACAGTAATTTCTCCGCATTGCAAGGTGCAATTCTGAAATTTTTTGCTTTTTCCTGCTCCTCTTAGCATGATAAAGAAGATTCAAAGAGAGTGAGATGCCAGGTCCTTTCATTCAGTCAGTAGCTTCAAACATTTCTGGTATATGAATAACATGATGTTTTTCAATGGCAAAAATCAATGAATATTGTAAATGCACAAACAGTAATTTCTCCGCATTGCAAGGTGCAATTCTGAAATTTTTTGCTTTTTCCTGCTCCTCTTAGCATGATAAAGAAGATTCAAAGAGAGTGAGATGCCAGCTCCTTTCATTCAGTCAGTAGCTTCAAACATTTCTGGTATATGAATAACATGATGTTTTTCAATGGCAAAAATCAATGAATATTGTAAATGCACAAAGAGTAATTTCTCCGCATTGCAAGGTGCAATTCTGAAATTTTTTGCTTTTTCCTGCTCCTCTTAGCATGATAAAGAAGATTCAAAGAGAGTGAGATGCCAGCTCCTTTCATTCAGTCAGTAGCTTCAATCATTTCTGGACGTTTTTCAATGGCAAAAATCAATGAATATTGTAAATGCACAAACAGTAATTTCTCCGCATTGCAAGGTGCAATTCTGAAATTTTTTGCTTTTTCCTGCTCCTCTTAGCATGATAAAGAAGATTCAAAGAGAGTGAGATGCCAGCTCCTTTCATTCAGTCAGTAGCTTCAATCATTTCTGGACGTTTTTCAATGGCAAAAATCAATGAATATTGTAAATGCACAAACAGTAATTTCTCCGCATTGCAAGGTGCAATTCTGAAATTTTTTGCTTTTTCCTGCTCCTCTTAGCATGATAAAGAAGATTCAAAGAGAGTGAGATGCCAGCTCCTTTCATTCAGTCAGTAGCTTCAATCATTTCTGGTATATGAATAACATGATGTTTTTCAATGGCAAAAATCAATGAATATTGTAAATGCACAAACAGTAATTTCTCCACATTGCAAGGTGCAATTCTGAAATTTTTTGCTTTTTCCTGCTCCTCTTAGCATGATAAAGAAGATTCAAAGAGAGTGAGATGACAGCTCCTTTCATTCAGTCAGTAGCTTCAATCATTTCTGGACGTTTTTCAATGGCAAAAATCAATGAATATTGTAAATGCACAAACAGTAATTTCTCCGCATTGCAAGGTGCAATTCTGAAATTTTTTGCTTTTTCCTGCTCCTCTTAGCATGATAAAGAAGATTCAAAGAGAGCGAGATGCCAGCTCCTTTCATTCAGTCAGTAGCTTCAATCATTTCTGGTATATGAATAACATGATGTTTTTCAATGGCAAAAATCAATGAATATTGTAAATGCACAAACAGTAATTTCTCCGCATTGCAAGGTGCAATTCTGAAATTTTTTGCTTTTTCCTGCTCCTCTTAGCATGATAAAGAAGATTCAAAGAGAGTGAGATGCCAGCTCCTTTCATTCAGTCAGTAGCTTCAATCATTTCTGGACGTTTTTCAATGGCAAAAATCAATGAATATTGTAAATGCACAAACAGTAATTTCTCCGCATTGCAAGGTGCAATTCTGAAATTTTTTGCTTTTTCCTGCTCCTCTTAGCATGATAAAGAAGATTCAAAGAGAGTGAGATGCCAGGTCCTTTCATTCAGTCAGTAGCTTCAAACATTTCTGGTATATGAATAACATGATGTTTTTCAATGGCAAAAATCAATGAATATTGTAAATGCACAAACAGTAATTTCTCCGCATTGCAAGGTGCAATTCTGAAATTTTTTGCTTTTTCCTGCTCCTCTTAGCATGATAAAGAAGATTCAAAGAGAGTGAGATGCCAGCTCCTTTCATTCAGTCAGTAGCTTCAAACATTTCTGGTATCTGAATAACATGATGTTTTTCAATGGCAAAAATCAATGAATATTGTAAATGCACAAAGAGTAATTTCTCCGCATTGCAAGGTGCAATTCTGAAATTTTTTGCTTTTTCCTGCTCCTCTTAGCATGATAAAGAAGATTCAAAGAGAGTGAGATGCCAGCTCCTTTCATTCAGTCAGTAGCTTCAATCATTTCTGGACGTTTTTCAATGGCAAAAATCAATGAATATTGTAAATGCACAAACAGTAATTTCTCCGCATTGCAAGGTGCAATTCTGAAATTTTTTGCTTTTTCCTGCTCCTCTTAGCATGATAAAGAAGATTCAAAGAGAGTGAGATGCCAGCTCCTTTCATTCAGTCAGTAGCTTCAATCATTTCTGGACGTTTTTCAATGGCAAAAATCAATGAATATTGTAAATGCACAAACAGTAATTTCTCCGCATTGCAAGGTGCAATTCTGAAATTTTTTGCTTTTTCCTGCTCCTCTTAGCATGATAAAGAAGATTCAAAGAGAGTGAGATGCCAGCTCCTTTCATTCAGTCAGTAGCTACAAACATTTCTGGTATATGAATAACATGATGTTTTTCAATGGCAAAAATCAATGAATATTGTAAATGCACAAACAGTAATTTCTCCGCATTGCAAGGTGCAATTCTGAAATTTTTTGCTTTTTCCTGCTCCTCTTAGCATGATAAAGAAGATTCAAAGAGAGTGAGATGCCAGCTCCTTTCATTCAGTCAGTAGCTTCAATCATTTCTGGACATTTTTCAATGGCAAAAATCAATGAATATTGTAAATGCACAAACAGTAATTTCTCCGCATTGCAAGGTGCAATTCTGAAATTTTTTGCTTTTTCCTGCTCCTCTTAGCATGATAAAGAAGATTCAAAGAGAGCGAGATGCCAGCTCCTTTCATTCAGTCAGTAGCTTCAATCATTTCTGGTATATGAATAACATGATGTTTTTCAATGGCAAAAATCAATGAATATTGTAAATGCACAAACAGTAATTTCTCCGCATTGCAAGGTGCAATTCTGAAATTTTTTGCTTTTTCCTGCTCCTCTTAGCATGATAAAGAAGATTCAAAGAGAGTGAGATGCCAGCTCCTTTCATTCAGTCAGTAGCTTCAATCATTTCTGGACGTTTTTCAATGGCAAAAATCAATGAATATTGTAAATGCACAAACAGTAATTTCTCCGCATTGCAAGGTGCAATTCTGAAATTTTTTGCTTTTTCCTGCTCCTCTTAGCATGATAAAGAAGATTCAAAGAGAGTGAGATGCCAGGTCCTTTCATTCAGTCAGTAGCTTCAAACATTTCTGGTATATGAATAACATGATGTTTTTCAATGGCAAAAATCAATGAATATTGTAAATGCACAAACAGTAATTTCTCCGCATTGCAAGGTGCAATTCTGAAATTTTTTGCTTTTTCCTGCTCCTCTTAGCATGATAAAGAAGATTCAAAGAGAGTGAGATGCCAGCTCCTTTCATTCAGTCAGTAGCTTCAAACATTTCTGGTATATGAATAACATGATGTTTTTCAATGGCAAAAATCAATGAATATTGTAAATGCACAAAGAGTAATTTCTCCGCATTGCAAGGTGCAATTCTGAAATTTTTTGCTTTTTCCTGCTCCTCTTAGCATGATAAAGAAGATTCAAAGAGAGTGAGATGCCAGCTCCTTTCATTCAGTCAGTAGCTTCAATCATTTCTGGACGTTTTTCAATGGCAAAAATCAATGAATATTGTAAATGCACAAACAGTAATTTCTCCGCATTGCAAGGTGCAATTCTGAAATTTTTTGCTTTTTCCTGCTCCTCTTAGCATGATAAAGAAGATTCAAAGAGAGTGAGATGCCAGCTCCTTTCATTCAGTCAGTAGCTTCAATCATTTCTGGACGTTTTTCAATGGCAAAAATCAATGAATATTGTAAATGCACAAACAGTAATTTCTCCGCATTGCAAGGTGCAATTCTGAAATTTTTTGCTTTTTCCTGCTCCTCTTAGCATGATAAAGAAGATTCAAAGAGAGTGAGATGCCAGCTCCTTTCATTCAGTCAGTAGCTACAAACATTTCTGGTATATGAATAACATGATGTTTTTCAATGGCAAAAATCAATGAATATTGTAAATGCACAAACAGTAATTTCTCCGCATTGCAAGGTGCATTTCTGAAATTTTTTGCTTTTTCCTGCTCCTCTTAGCATGATAAAGAAGATTCAAAGAGAGTGAGATGCCAGCTCCTTTCATTCAGTCAGTAGCTTCAATCATTTCTGGACGTTTTTCAATGGCAAAAATCAATGAATATTGTAAATGCACAAACAGTAATTTCTCCGCATTGCAAGGTGCAATTCTGAAATTTTTTGCTTTTTCCTGCTCCTCTTAGCATGATAAAGAAGATTCAAAGAGAGTGAGATGCCAGCTCCTTTCATTCAGTCAGTAGCTTCAATCATTTCTGGACGTTTTTCAATGGCAAAAATCAATGAATATTGTAAATGCACAAACAGTAATTTCTCCGCATTGCAAGGTGCAATTCTGAAATTTTTTGCTTTTTCCTGCTCCTCTTAGCATGACAAAGAAGATTCAAAGAGAGTAAGATGCCAGCTCCTTTCATTCAGTCAGTAGCTTCAATCATTTCTGGTATATGAATAACATGATGTTTTTCAATGGCAAAAATCAATGAATATTGTAAATGCACAAACAGTAATTTCTCCGCATTGCAAGGTGCAATTCTGAAATTTTTTGCTTTTTCCTGCTCCTCTTAGCATGATAAAGAAGATTCAAAGAGAGTGAGATGCCAGCTCCTTTCATTCAGTCAGTAGCTTCAATCATTTCTGGACGTTTTTCAATGGCAAAAATCAATGAATATTGTAAATGCACAAACAGTAATTTCTCCGCATTGCAAGGTGCAATTCTGAAATTTTTTGCTTTTTCCTGCTCCTCTTAGCATGATAAAGAAGATTCAAAGAGAGTGAGATGCCAGCTCCTTTCATTCAGTCAGTAGCTTCAAACATTTCTGGTATATGAATAACATGATGTTTTTCAATGGCAAAAATCAATGAATATTGTAAAAGCACAAACAGTAATTTCTCCGCATTGCAAGGTGCAATTCTGAAATTTTTTGCTTTTTCCTGCTCCTCTTAGCATGATAAAGAAGATTCAAAGAGAGTGAGATGCCAGCTCCTTTCATTCAGTCAGTAGCTTCAATCATTTCTGGACGTTTTTCAATGGCAAAAATCAATGAATATTGTAAATGCACAACCAGTAATTTCTCCGCATTGCAAGGTGCAATTCTGAAATTTTTTGCTTTTTCCTGCTCCTCTTAGCATGATAAAGAAGATTCAAAGAGAGTGAGATGCCAGCTCCTTTCATTCAGTCAGTAGCTTCAATCATTTCTGGTATATGAATAACATGATGTTTTTCAATGGCAAAAATCAATGAATATTGTAAATGCACAAACAGTAATTTCTCCGCATTGCAAGTTGCAATTCTGAAATTTTTTGCTTTTTCCTGCTCCTCTTAGCATGATAAAGAAGATTCAAAGAGAGTGAGATGCCAGCTCCTTTCATTCAGTCAGTAGCTTCAATCATTTCTGGACGTTTTTCAATGGCAAAAATCAATGAATATTGTAAATGCACAAACAGTAATTTCTCCGCATTGCAAGGTGCAATTCTGAAATTTTTTGCTTTTTCCTGCTCCTCTTAGCATGATAAAGAAGATTCAAAGAGAGTGAGATGCCAGCTCCTTTCATTCAGTCAGTAGCTTCAATCATTTCTGGACGTTTTTCAATGGCAAAAATCAATGAATATTGTAAATGCACAAACAGTAATTTCTCCGCATTGCAAGGTGCAATTCTGAAATTTTTTGCTTTTTCCTGCTCCTCTTAGCATGATAAAGAAGATTCAAAGAGAGTGAGATGCCAGCTCCTTTCATTCAGTCAGTAGCTTCAAACATTTCTGGTATATGAATAACATGATGTTTTTCAATGGCAAAAATCAATGAATATTGTAAAAGCACAAACAGTAATTTCTCCGCATTGCAAGGTGCAATTCTGAAATTTTTTGCTTTTTCCTGCTCCTCTTAGCATGGTAAAGAAGATTCAAAGAGAGTGAGATGCCAGCTCCTTTCATTCAGTCAGTAGCTTCAATCATTTCTGGACGTTTTTCAATGGCAAAAATCAATGAATATTGTAAATGCACAAACAGTAATTTCTCCGCATTGCAAGGTGCAATTCTGAAATTTTTTGCTTTTTCCTGCTCCTCTTAGCATGATAAAGAAGATTCAAAGAGAGTGAGATGCCAGCTCCTTTCATTCAGTCAGTAGCTTCAATCATTTCTGGTATATGAATAACATGATGTTTTTCAATGGCAAAAATCAATGAATATTGTAAATGCACAAACAGTAATTTCTCCACATTGCAAGGTGCAATTCTGAAATTTTTTGCTTTTTCCTGCTCCTCTTAGCATGATAAAGAAGATTCAAAGAGAGTGAGATGACAGCTCCTTTCATTCAGTCAGTAGCTTCAATCATTTCTGGACGTTTTTCAATGGCAAAAATCAATGAATATTGTAAATGCACAAACAGTAATTTCTCCGCATTGCAAGGTGCAATTCTGAATTTTTTTGCTTTTTCCTGCTCCTCTTAGCATGATAAAGAAGATTCAAAGAGAGCGAGATGCCAGCTCCTTTCATTCAGTCAGTAGCTTCAATCATTTCTGGTATATGAATAACATGATGTTTTTCAATGGCAAAAATCAATGAATATTGTAAATGCACAAACAGTAATTTCTCCGCATTGCAAGGTGCAATTCTGAAATTTTTTGCTTTTTCCTGCTCCTCTTAGCATGATAAAGAAGATTCAAAGAGAGTGAGATGCCAGCTCCTTTCATTCAGTCAGTAGCTTCAATCATTTCTGGACGTTTTTCAATGGCAAAAATCAATGAATATTGTAAATGCACAAACAGTAATTTCTCCGCATTGCAAGGTGCAATTCTGAAATTTTTTGCTTTTTCCTGCTCCTCTTAGCATGATAAAGAAGATTCAAAGAGAGTGAGATGCCAGCTCCTTTCATTCAGTCAGTAGCTTCAAACATTTCTGGTATATGAATAACATGATGTTTTTCAATGGCAAAAATCAATGAATATTGTAAATGCACAAACAGTAATTTCTCCGCATTGCAAGGTGCAATTCTGAAATTTTTTGCTTTTTCCTGCTCCTCTTAGCATGATAAAGAAGATTCAAAGAGAGTGAGATGCCAGCTCCTTTCATTCAGTCAGTAGCTTCAATCATTTCTGGACGTTTTTCAATGGCAAAAATCAATGAATATTGTAAATGCACAAACAGTAATTTCTCCGCATTGCAAGGTGCAATTCTGAAATTTTTTGCTTTTTCCTACTCCTCTTAGCATGATAAAGAAGATTCAAAGAGAGTGAGATGCCAGCTCCTTTCATTCAGTCAGTAACTTCAATCATTTCTGGACGTTTTTCAATGGCAAAAATCAATGAATATTGTAAATGCACAAACAGTAATTTCTCCGCATTGCAAGGTGCAATTCTGAAATTTTTTGCTTTTTCCTGCTCCTCTTAGCATGATAAAGAAGATTCAAAGAGAGTGAGATGCCAGCTCCTTTCATTCAGTCAGTAGCTTCAATCATTTCTGGTATATGAATAACATGATGTTTTTCAATGGCAAAAATCAATGAATATTGTAAATGCACAAACAGTAATTTCTCCGCATTGCAAGGTGCAATTCTGAAATTTTTTGCTTTTTCCTGCTCCTCTTAGCATGATAAAGAAGATTCAAAGAGAGTGAGATGCCAGCTCCTTTCATTCAGTCAGCAGCTTCAATCATTTCTGGACATTTTTCAATGGCAAAAATCAATGAATATTGTAAATGCACAAACAGTAATTTCTCCGCATTGCAAGGTGCAATTCTGAAATTTTTTGCTTTTTCCTGCTCCTCTTAGCATGATAAAGAAGATTCAAAGAGAGTGAGATGCCAGCTCCTTTCATTCAGTCAGTAGCTTCAAACATTTCTGGTATATGAATAACATGATGTTTTTCAATGGCAAAAATCAATGAATATTGTAAAAGCACAAACAGTAATTTCTCCGCATTGCAAGGTGCAATTCTGAAATTTTTTGCTTTTTCCTGCTCCTCTTAGCATGATAAAGAAGATTCAAAGAGAGTGAGATGCCAGCTCCTTTCATTCAGTCAGTAGCTTCAATCATTTCTGGACGTTTTTCAATGGCAAAAATCAATGAATATTGTAAATGCACAAACAGTAATTTCTCCGCATTGCAAGGTGCAATTCTGAAATTTTTTGCTTTTTCCTGCTCCTCTTAGCATGATAAAGAAGATTCAAAGAGAGTGAGATGCCAGCTCCTTTCATTCAGTCAGTAGCTTCAATCATTTCTGGTATATGAATAACATGATGTTTTTCAATGGCAAAAATCAATGAATATTGTAAATGCACAAACAGTAATTTCTCCGCATTGCAAGTTGCAATTCTGAAATTTTTTGCTTTTTCCTGCTCCTCTTAGCATGATAAAGAAGATTCAAAGAGAGTGAGATGCCAGCTCCTTTCATTCAGTCAGTAGCTTCAATTATTTCTGGACGTTTTTCAATGGCAAAAATCAATGAATATTGTAAATGCACAAACAGTAATTTCTCCGCATTGCAAGCTGCAATTCTGAAATTTTTTGCTTTTTCCTGCTCCTCTTAGCATGATAAAGAAGATTCAAAGAGAGTGAGATGCCAGCTCCTTTCATTCAGTCAGTTGCTTCAATCATTTCTGGACGTTTTTCAATGGCAAAAATCAATGAATATTGTAAATGCACAAACAGTAATTTCTCCGCATTGCAAGGTGCAATTCTGAAATTTTTTGCTTTTTCCTGCTCCTCTTAGCATGATAAAGAAGATTCAAAGAGAGTGAGATGCCAGCTCCTTTCATTCAGTCAGTAGCTTCAATCATTTCTGGACGTTTTTCAATGGCAAAAATCAATGAATATTGTAAATGCACAAACAGTAATTTCTCCGCATTGCAAGGTGCAATTCTGAAATTTTTTGCTTTTTCCTGCTCCTCTTAGCATGATAAAGAAGATTCAAAGAGAGTGAGATGCCAGCTCCTTTCATTCAGTCAGTAGCTTCAATCATTTCTGGACGTTTTTCAATGGCAAAAATCAATGAATATTGTAAATGCACAAACAGTAATTTCTCCGCATTGCAAGGTGCAATTCTGAAATTTTTTGCTTTTTCCTGCTCCTCTTAGCATGACAAAGAAGATTCAAAGAGAGTAAGATGCCAGCTCCTTTCATTCAGTCAGTAGCTTCAATCATTTCTGGTATATGAATAACATGATGTTTTTCAATGGCAAAAATCAATGAATATTGTAAATGCACAAACAGTAATTTCTCCGCATTGCAAGGTGCAATTCTGAAATTTTTTGCTTTTTCCTGCTCCTCTTAGCATGATAAAGAAGATTCAAAGAGAGTGAGATGCCAGCTCCTTTCATTCAGTCAGTAGCTTCAATCATTTCTGGACGTTTTTCAATGGCAAAAATCAATGAATATTGTAAATGCACAAACAGTAATTTCTCCGCATTGCAAGGTGCAATTCTGAAATTTTTTGCTTTTTCCTGCTCCTCTTAGCATGATAAAGAAGATTCAAAGAGAGTGAGATGCCAGCTCCTTTCATTCAGTCAGTAGCTTCAATCATTTCTGGACGTTTTTCAATGGCAAAAATCAATGAATATTGTAAATGCACAAACAGTAATTTCTCCGCATTGCAAGGTGCAATTCTGAAATTTTTTGCTTTTTCCTGCTCCTCTTAGCATGATAAAGAAGATTCAAAGAGAGTGAGATGCCAGCTCCTTTCATTCAGTCAGTAGCTTCAAACATTTCTGGTATATGAATAACATGATGTTTTTCAATGGCAAAAATCAATGAATATTGTAAAAGCACAAACAGTAATTTCTCCGCATTGCAAGGTGCAATTCTGAAATTTTTTGCTTTTTCCTGCTCCTCTTAGCATGATAAAGAAGATTCAAAGAGAGTGAGATGCCAGCTCCTTTCATTCAGTCAGTAGCTTCAATCATTTCTGGACGTTTTTCAATGGCAAAAATCAATGAATATTGTAAATGCACAACCAGTAATTTCTCCGCATTGCAAGGTGCAATTCTGAAATTTTTTGCTTTTTCCTGCTCCTCTTAGCATGATAAAGAAGATTCAAAGAGAGTGAGATGCCAGCTCCTTTCATTCAGTCAGTAGCTTCAATCATTTCTGGTATATGAATAACATGATGTTTTTCAATGGCAAAAATCAATGAATATTGTAAATGCACAAACAGTAATTTCTCCGCATTGCAAGTTGCAATTCTGAAATTTTTTGCTTTTTCCTGCTCCTCTTAGCATGATAAAGAAGATTCAAAGAGAGTGAGATGCCAGCTCCTTTCATTCAGTCAGTAGCTTCAATCATTTCTGGACGTTTTTCAATGGCAAAAATCAATGAATATTGTAAATGCACAAACAGTAATTTCTCCGCATTGCAAGGTGCAATTCTGAAATTTTTTGCTTTTTCCTGCTCCTCTTAGCATGATAAAGAAGATTCAAAGAGAGTGAGATGCCAGCTCCTTTCATTCAGTCAGTAGCTTCAATCATTTCTGGACGTTTTTCAATGGCAAAAATCAATGAATATTGTAAATGCACAAACAGTAATTTCTCCGCATTGCAAGGTGCAATTCTGAAATTTTTTGCTTTTTCCTGCTCCTCTTAGCATGATAAAGAAGATTCAAAGAGAGTGAGATGCCAGCTCCTTTCATTCAGTCAGTAGCTTCAAACATTTCTGGTATATGAATAACATGATGTTTTTCAATGGCAAAAATCAATGAATATTGTAAAAGCACAAACAGTAATTTCTCCGCATTGCAAGGTGCAATTCTGAAATTTTTTGCTTTTTCCTGCTCCTCTTAGCATGGTAAAGAAGATTCAAAGAGAGTGAGATGCCAGCTCCTTTCATTCAGTCAGTAGCTTCAATCATTTCTGGACGTTTTTCAATGGCAAAAATCAATGAATATTGTAAATGCACAAACAGTAATTTCTCCGCATTGCAAGGTGCAATTCTGAAATTTTTTGCTTTTTCCTGCTCCTCTTAGCATGATAAAGAAGATTCAAAGAGAGTGAGATGCCAGCTCCTTTCATTCAGTCAGTAGCTTCAATCATTTCTGGTATATGAATAACATGATGTTTTTCAATGGCAAAAATCAATGAATATTGTAAATGCACAAACAGTAATTTCTCCACATTGCAAGGTGCAATTCTGAAATTTTTTGCTTTTTCCTGCTCCTCTTAGCATGATAAAGAAGATTCAAAGAGAGTGAGATGCCAGCTCCTTTCATTCAGTCTGTAGCTTCAATCATTTCTGGACGTTTTTCAATGGCAAAAATCAATGAATATTGTAAATGCACAAACAGTAATTTCTCCGCATTGCAAGGTGCAATTCTGAATTTTTTTGCTTTTTCCTGCTCCTCTTAGCATGATAAAGAAGATTCAAAGAGAGCGAGATGCCAGCTCCTTTCATTCAGTCAGTAGCTTCAATCATTTCTGGTATATGAATAACATGATGTTTTTCAATGGCAAAAATCAATGAATATTGTAAATGCACAAACAGTAATTTCTCCGCATTGCAAGGTGCAATTCTGAAATTTTTTGCTTTTTCCTGCTCCTCTTAGCATGATAAAGAAGATTCAAAGAGAGTGAGATGCCAGCTCCTTTCATTCAGTCAGTAGCTTCAATCATTTCTGGACGTTTTTCAATGGCAAAAATCAATGAATATTGTAAATGCACAAACAGTAATTTCTCCGCATTGCAAGGTGCAATTCTGAAATTTTTTGCTTTTTCCTGCTCCTCTTAGCATGATAAAGAAGATTCAAAGAGAGTGAGATGCCAGCTCCTTTCATTCAGTCAGTAGCTTCAAACATTTCTGGTATATGAATAACATGATGTTTTTCAATGGCAAAAATCAATGAATATTGTAAATGCACAAACAGTAATTTCTCCGCATTGCAAGGTGCAATTCTGAAATTTTTTGCTTTTTCCTGCTCCTCTTAGCATGATAAAGAAGATTCAAAGAGAGTGAGATGCCAGCTCCTTTCATTCAGTCAGTAGCTTCAATCATTTCTGGACGTTTTTCAATGGCAAAAATCAATGAATATTGTAAATGCACAAACAGTAATTTCTCCGCATTGCAAGGTGCAATTCTGAAATTTTTTGCTTTTTCCTACTCCTCTTAGCATGATAAAGAAGATTCAAAGAGAGTGAGATGCCAGCTCCTTTCATTCAGTCAGTAGCTTCAATCATTTCTGGACGTTTTTCAATGGCAAAAATCAATGAATATTGTAAATGCACAAACAGTAATTTCTCCGCATTGCAAGGTGCAATTCTGAAATTTTTTGCTTTTTCCTGCTCCTCTTAGCATGATAAAGAAGATTCAAAGAGAGTGAGATGCCAGCTCCTTTCATTCAGTCAGTAGCTTCAATCATTTCTGGTATATGAATAACATGATGTTTTTCAATGGCAAAAATCAATGAATATTGTAAATGCACAAACAGTAATTTCTCCGCATTGCAAGGTGCAATTCTGAAATTTTTTGCTTTTTCCTGCTCCTCTTAGCATGATAAAGAAGATTCAAAGAGAGTGAGATGCCAGCTCCTTTCATTCAGTCAGCAGCTTCAATCATTTCTGGACATTTTTCAATGGCAAAAATCAATGAATATTGTAAATGCACAAACAGTAATTTCTCCGCATTGCAAGGTGCAATTCTGAAATTTTTTGCTTTTTCCTGCTCCTCTTAGCATGATAAAGAAGATTCAAAGAGAGTGAGATGCCAGCTCCTTTCATTCAGTCAGTAGCTTCAAACATTTCTGGTATATGAATAACATGATGTTTTTCAATGGCAAAAATCAATGAATATTGTAAAAGCACAAACAGTAATTTCTCCGCATTGCAAGGTGCAATTCTGAAATTTTTTGCTTTTTCCTGCTCCTCTTAGCATGATAAAGAAGATTCAAAGAGAGTGAGATGCCAGCTCCTTTCATTCAGTCAGTAGCTTCAATCATTTCTGGACGTTTTTCAATGGCAAAAATCAATGAATATTGTAAATGCACAAACAGTAATTTCTCCGCATTGCAAGGTGCAATTCTGAAATTTTTTGCTTTTTCCTGCTCCTCTTAGCATGATAAAGAAGATTCAAAGAGAGTGAGATGCCAGCTCCTTTCATTCAGTCAGTAGCTTCAATCATTTCTGGTATATGAATAACATGATGTTTTTCAATGGCAAAAATCAATGAATATTGTAAATGCACAAACAGTAATTTCTCCGCATTGCAAGTTGCAATTCTGAAATTTTTTGCTTTTTCCTGCTCCTCTTAGCATGATAAAGAAGATTCAAAGAGAGTGAGATGCCAGCTCCTTTCATTCAGTCAGTAGCTTCAATTATTTCTGGACGTTTTTCAATGGCAAAAATCAATGAATATTGTAAATGCACAAACAGTAATTTCTCCGCATTGCAAGCTGCAATTCTGAAATTTTTTGCTTTTTCCTGCTCCTCTTAGCATGATAAAGAAGATTCAAAGAGAGTGAGATGCCAGCTCCTTTCATTCAGTCAGTTGCTTCAATCATTTCTGGACGTTTTTCAATGGCAAAAATCAATGAATATTGTAAATGCACAAACAGTAATTTCTCCGCATTGCAAGGTGCAATTCTGAAATTTTTTGCTTTTTCCTGCTACTCTTAGCATGATAAAGAAGATTCAAAGAGAGTGAGATGCCAGCTCCTTTCATTCAGTCAGTAGCTTCAATCATTTCTGGACGTTTTTCAATGGCAAAAATCAATGAATATTGTAAATGCACAAACAGTAATTTCTCCGCATTGCAAGGTGCAATTCTGAAATTTTTTGCTTTTTCCTGCTCCTCTTTGCATGATAAAGAAGATTCAAAGAGAGTGAGATGCCAGCTCCTTTCATTCAGTCAGTAGCTTCAATCATTTCTGGTATATGAATAACATGATGTTTTTCAATGGCAAAAATCAATGAATATTGTAAATGCACAAACAGTAATTTCTCCGCATTGCAAGGTGCAATTCTGAAATTTTTGGCTTTTTCCTGCTCCTCTTAGCATGATAAAGAAGATTCAAAGAGAGTGAGATGCCAGCTCCTTTCATTCAGTCAGTAGCTTCAATCATTTCTGGATGTTTTTCAATGGCAAAAATCAATGAATATTGTAAATGCACAAACAGTAATTTCTCCGCATTGCAAGGTGCAATTCTGAAATTTCTTGCATTTTCCTGCTCCTCTTAGCATGATAAAGAAGATTCAAAGAGAGTGAGATGCCAGCTCCTTTCATTCAGTCAGTAGCTTCAATCATTTCTGGACGTTTTTCAATGGCAAAAATCAATGAATATTGTAAATGCACAAACAGTAATTTCTCCGCATTGCAAGTTGCAATTCTGAAATTTT
Organism: Phyllobates terribilis; assembly: GCF_046119375.1. Taxonomy (NCBI): domain Eukaryota; kingdom Metazoa; phylum Chordata; class Amphibia; order Anura; family Dendrobatidae; genus Phyllobates; species Phyllobates terribilis. The sequence goes on along the minus strand of NW_027364657.1, from coordinate 73,543 downwards.
TTGCTTTTTCCTGCTCCTCTTAGCATGATAAAGAAGATTCAAAGAGAGTGAGATGCCAGCTCCTTTCATTCAGTCAGTAGCTTCAAACATTTCTGGTATATGAATAACATGATGTTTTTCAATGGCAAAAATCAATGAATATTGTAAATGCACAAACAGTAATTTCTCCGCATTGCAAGGTGCAATTCTGAAATTTTTTGCTTTTTCCTGCTCCTCTTAGCATGATAAAGAAGATTCAAAGAGAGTGAGATGCCAGCTCCTTTCATTCAGTCAGTAGCTTCAATCATTTCTGGACGTTTTTCAATGGCAAAAATCAATGAATATTGTAAATGCACAAACAGTAATTTCTCCGCATTGCAAGGTGCAATTCTGAAATTTTTTGCTTTTTCCTGCTCCTCTTAGCATGATAAAGAAGATTCAAAGAGAGTGAGATGTCAGCTTCTTTCATTCAGTCAGTAGCTTCAAACATTTCTGGGATATGAATAACATGATGTTTTTCAATGGCAAAAATTAATGAATATTGTAAATGCACAAACAGTAATTTCTCCGCATTGCAAGGTGCAATTCTGAAATTTTTTGCTTTTTCCTGCTCCTCTTAGCATGATAAAGAAGATTCAAAGAGAGTGAGATGCCAGCTCCTTTCATTCAGTCAGTAGCTTCAATCATTTCTGGACGTTTTTCAATGGCAAAAATCAATGAATATTGTAAATGCACAAACAGTAATTTCTCCGCATTGCAAGGTGCAATTCTGAAATTTTTTGCTTTTTCCTGCTCCTCTTAGCATGATAAAGAAGATTCAAAGAGAGTGAGATGCCAGCTCCTTTCATTCAGTCAGTAGCTTCAATCATTTCTGGACGTTTTTCAATGGCAAAAATCAATGAATATTGTAAATGCACAAACAGTAATTTCTCCGCATTGCAAGGTGCAATTCTGAAATTTTTTGCTTTTTCCTGCTCCTCTTAGCATGATAAAGAAGATTCAAAGAGAGTGAGATGCCAGCTCCTTTCATTCAGTCAGTAGCTTCAATCATTTCTGGTATATGAATAACATGATGTTTTTCAATGGCAAAAATCAATGAATATTGTAAATGCAGAAACAGTAATTTCTCCGCATTGCAAGTTGCAATTCTGAAATTTTTTGCTTTTTCCTGCTCCTCTTAGCATGATAAAGAAGATTCAAAGAGAGTGAGATGCCAGCTCCTTTCATTCAGTCAGTAGCTTCAATCATTTCTGGACGTTTTTCAATGGCAAAAATCAATGAATATTGTAAATGCACAAACAGTAATTTCTCCGCATTGCAAGGTGCAATTCTGAAATTTTTTGCTTTTTCCTGCTCCTCTTAGCATGATAAAGAAGATTCAAAGAGAGTGAGATGCCAGCTCCTTTCATTCAGTCAGTAGCTTCAATCATTTCTGGACGTTTTTCAATGGCAAAAATCAATGAATATTGTAAATGCACAAACAGTAATTTCTCCGCATTGCAAGGTGCAATTCTGAAATTTTTTGCTTTTTCCTGCTCCTCTTAGCATGATAAAGAAGATTCAAAGAGAGTGAGATGCCAGCTCCTTTCATTCAGTCAGTAGCTTCAAACATTTCTGGTATATGAATAACATGATGTTTTTCAATGGCAAAAATCAATGAATATTGTAAAAGCACAAACAGTAATTTCTCCGCATTGCAAGGTGCAATTCTGAAAATTTTTGCTTTTTCCTGCTCCTCTTAGCATGATAAAGAAGATTCAAAGAGAGTGAGATGCCAGCTCCTTTCATTCAGTCAGTAGCTTCAATCATTTCTGGACGTTTTTCAATGGCAAAAATCAATGAATATTGTAAATGCACAAACAGTAATTTCTCCGCATTGCAAGGTGCAATTCTGAAATTTTTTGCTTTTTCCTGCTCCTCTTAGCATGATAAAGAAGATTCAAAGAGAGTGAGTTGCCAGCTCCTTTCATTCAGTCAGTAGCTTCAATCATTTCTGGTATATGAATAACATGATGTTTTTCAATGGCAAAAATCAATGAATATTGTAAATGCACAAACAGTAATTTCTCCACATTGCAAGGTGCAATTCTGAAATTTTTTGCTTTTTCCTGCTCCTCTTAGCATGATAAAGAAGATTCAAAGAGAGTGAGATGCCAGCTCCTTTCATTCAGTCAGTAGCTTCAATCTCTTCTGGACGTTTTTCAATGGCAAAAATCAATGAATATTGTAAATGCACAAACAGTAATTTCTCCGCATTGCAAGGTGCAATTCTGAAATTTTTTGCTTTTTCCTGCTCCTCTTTGCATGATAAAGAAGATTCAAAGAGAGCGAGATGCCAGCTCCTTTCATTCAGTCAGTAGCTTCAATCATTTCTGGTATATGAATAACATGATGTTTTTCAATGGCAAAAATCAATGAATATTGTAAATGCACAAACAGTAATTTCTCCGCATTGCAAGGTGCAATTCTGAAATTTTTTGCTTTTTCCTGCTCCTCTTAGCATGATAAAGAAGATTCAAAGAGAGTGAGATGCCAGCTCCTTTCATTCAGTCAGTAGCTTCAATCATTTCTGGACGTTTTTCAATGGCAAAAATCAATGAATATTGTAAATGCACAAACAGTAATTTCTCCGCATTGCAAGGTGCAATTCTGAAATTTTTTGCTTTTTCCTGCTCCTCTTAGCATGATAAAGAAGATTCAAAGAGAGTGAGATGCCAGCTCCTTTCATTCAGTCAGTAGCTTCAAACATTTCTGGTATATGAATAACATGATGTTTTTCAATGGCAAAAATCAATGAATATTGTAAATGCACAAACAGTAATTTCTCCGCATTGCAAGGTGCAATTCTGAAATTTTTTGCTTTTTCCTGCTCCTCTTAGCATGATAAAGAAGATTCAAAGAGAGTGAGATGCCAGCTCCTTTCATTCAGTCAGTAGCTTCAATCATTTCTGGACGTTTTTCAATGGCAAAAATCAATGAATATTGTAAATGCACAAACAGTAATTTCTCCGCATTGCAAGGTGCAATTCTGAAATTTTTTGCTTTTTCCTGCTCCTCTTAGCATGATAAAGAAGATTCAAAGAGAGTGAGATGCCAGCTCCTTTCATTCAGTCAGTAGCTTCAATCATTTCTGGACGTTTTTCAATGGCAAAAATCAATGAATATTGTAAATGCACAAACAGTAATTTCTCCGCATTGCAAGGTGCAATTCTGAAATTTTTTGCTTTTTCCTGCTCCTCTTAGCATGATAAAGAAGATTCAAAGAGAGTGAGATGCCAGCTCCTTTCATTCAGTCAGTAGCTTCAATCATTTCTGGTATATGAATAACATGATGTTTTTCAATGGCAAAAATCAATGAATATTGTAAATGCACAAACAGTAATTTCTCCGCATTGCAAGGTGCAATTCTGAAATTTTTTGCTTTTTCCTGCTCCTCTTAGCATGATAAAGAAGATTCAAAGAGAGTGAGATGCCAGCTCCTTTCATTCAGTCAGCAGCTTCAATCATTTCTGGACATTTTTCAATGGCAAAAATCAATGAATATTGTAAATGCACAAACAGTAATTTCTCCGCATTGCAAGGTGCAATTCTGAAATGTTTTGCTTTTTCCTGCTCCTCTTAGCATGATAAAGAAGATTCAAAGAGAGTGAGATGCCAGCTCCTTTCATTCAGTCAGTAGCTTCAAACATTTCTGGTATATGAATAACATGATGTGTTTCAATGGCAAAAATCAATGAATATTGTAAAAGCACAAACAGTAATTTCTCCGCATTGCAAGGTGCAATTCTGAAATTTTTTGCTTTTTCCTGCTCCTCTTAGCATGATAAAGAAGATTCAAAGAGAGTGAGATGCCAGCTCCTTTCATTCATTCAGTAGCTTCAATCATTTCTGGACGTTTTTCAATGGCAAAAATCAATGAATATTGTAAATGCACAAACAGTAATTTCTCCGCATTGCAAGGTGCCATTCTGAAATTTTTTGCTTTTTCCTGCTCCTCTTAGCATGATAAAGAAGATTCAAAGAGAGTGAGATTCCAGCTCCTTTCATTCAGTCAGTAGCTTCAATCATTTCTGGTATATGAATAACATGATGTTTTTCAATGGCAAAAATCAATGAATATTGTAAATGCACAAACAGTGATTTCTCCGCATTGCAAGTTGCAATTCTGAAATTTTTTGCTTTTTCCTGCTCCTCTTAGCATGATAAAGAAGATTCAAAGAGAGTGAGATGCCAGCTCCTTTCATTCAGTCAGTAGCTTCAATTATTTCTGGACGTTTTTCAATGGCAAAAATCAATGAATATTGTAAATGCACAAACAGTAATTTCTCCGCATTGCAAGGTGCAATTCTGAAATTTTTTGCTTTTTCCTGCTCCTCTTAGCATGATAAAGAAGATTCAAAGAGAGTGAGATGCCAGCTCCTTTCATTCAGTCAGTTGCTTCAATCATTTCTGGACGTTTTTCAATGGCAAAAATCAGTGAATATTGTAAATGCACAAACAGTAATTTCTCCGCATTGCAAGGTGCAATTCTGAAATTTTTTGCTTTTTCCTGCTCCTCTTAGCATGATAAAGAAGATTCAAAGAGAGTGAGATGCCAGCTCCTTTCATTCAGTCAGTAGCTTCAATCATTTCTGGACGTTTTTCAATGGCAAAAATCAATGAATATTGTAAATGCACAAACAGTAATTTCTCCGCATTGCAAGGTGCAATTCTGAAATTTTTTGCTTTTTCCTGCTCCTCTTTGCATGATAAAGAAGATTCAAAGAGAGTGAGATGCCAGCTCCTTTCATTCAGTCAGTAGCTTCAATCATTTCTGGTATATGAATAACATGATGTTTTTCAATGGCAAAAATCAATGAATATTGTAAATGCACAAACAGTAATTTCTCCGCATTGCAAGGTGCAATTCTGAAATTTTTGGCTTTTTCCTGCTCCTCTTAGCATGATAAAGAAGATTCAAAGAGAGTGAGATGCCAGCTCCTTTCATTCAGTCAGTAGCTTCAATCATTTCTGGATGTTTTTCAATGGCAAAAATCAATGAATATTGTAAATGCACAAACAGTAATTTCTCCGCATTGCAAGGTGCAATTCTGAAATTTCTTGCATTTTCCTGCTCCTCTTAGCATGATAAAGAAGATTCAAAGAGAGTGAGATGCCAGCTCCTTTCATTCAGTCAGTAGCTTCAATCATTTCTGGACGTTTTTCAATGGCAAAAATCAATGAATATTGTAAATGCACAAACAGTAATTTCTCCGCATTGCAAGGTGCAATTCTGAAATTTTTTGCTTTTTCCTGCTCCTCTTAGCATGATAAAGAAGATTCAAAGAGAGTGCGATGCCAGCTCCTTTCATTCAGTCAGTAGCTTCAAACATTTCTGGTATATGAATAACATGATGTTTTTCAATGGCAAAAATCAATGAATATTGTAAATGCACAAACAGTAATTTCTCCGCATTGCAAGGTGCAATTCTGAAATTTTTTGCTTTTTCCTGCTCCTCTTAGCATGATAAAGAAGATTCAAAGAGAGTGAGATGCCAGCTCCTTTCATTCAGTCAGTAGCTTCAATCATTTCTGGTATATGAATAACATGATGTTTTTCAATGGCAAAAATCAATGAATATTGTAAATGCACAAACAGTAATTTCTCCGCATTGCAAGGTGCAATTCTGAAATTTTTTGCTTTTTCCTGCTCCTCTTAGCATGATAAAGAAGATTCAAAGAGAGTGAGATGCCAGCTCCTTTCATTCAGTCAGTAGCTTCAATCATTTCTGGACGTTTTTCAATGGCAAAAATCAATGAATATTGTAAATGCACAAACAGTAATTTCTCCGCATTGCAAGGTGCAATTCTGAAATTTTTTGCTTTTTCCTGCTCCTCTTAGCATGATAAAGAAGATTCAAAGAGAGTGAGATGCCAGCTCCTTTCATTCAGTCAGTAGCTTCAATCATTTCTGGTATATGAATAACATGATGTTTTTCAATGGCAAAAATCAATGAATATTGTAAATGCACAAACAGTAATTTCTCCACATTGCAAGGTGCAATTCTGAAATTTTTTGCTTTTTCCTGCTCCTCTTAGCATGATAAAGAAGATTCAAAGAGAGTGAGATGCCAGCTCCTTTCATTCAGTCAGTAGCTTCAATCATTTCTGGACGTTTTTCAATGGCAAAAATCAATGAATATTGTAAATGCACAAACAGTAATTTCTCCGCATTGCAAGGTGCATGTTATGTTCTGCTACCAAAGCTAAGGAAAGAGAGGAGATCTGTCCCTACTATAAGACTCAGCTGAATCCCTACGATGTAACAGGGAACCTGATCCTACGATCAGACCTGCTAAAGTCCTAATCTAGTCTGTACGGAGACCTATAGATTTGGGGAGGGAATCCCTACAAGTACTAAGGACTGGGAGGAATATGGGACACCTCCTAACAGAAATAGTAGCAGACAGACGAACAAACAAAATAGATAGAACATAGAGGTCCGTAGACCAAGCAAACTAACAGAGTTAGATACAGAGCACAGGCTAGCTAGAAAGTAGATATACAATGAAGTCCAGCAAAGCCAGAAGGGCGGAGCAGGATTAAATAGGCCAACAAGGTCATGTGACCAGCAAAGGAAAAAAAAACTAACAGCAAGGTTCTAACAGTACCCCCCCTTCTAAGAGGATCCTCCGGATCCCCTAGGACCAGGCTTATCAGGAAATCTCCTGTGAAACGCTCTGATAAGTCTGGACGCGGAAACATCATCTGACCTCACCCAAGAGTTATCCTCGGGTCCGAAACCTTTCCAGGCCACAAGATACTGCAAACTACCTCTATACCGTCTAGAGTCAAGGATGCGAGAAATTTCATATTCCCCGTCCTCCACCACCGGAGGAACAGAGGCAGAGGCGTCACCATCCGACACAACAGCTTTTTTTAACAGAGAGACATGAAAGACCGGATTAATTCTCCAGGAGGTAGGAACCTCCAACCTAACAGCAGATTGGTTGACAACCTGAAGCACCTTAAAGGGCCCTACAAACTTGGGACCCAATTTCTTAGAAGGAATCCTCAACCGCAGATTCCTAGAGGACAACCAAACCATGTCACCAACAGCGAACAAAACCTCCTGTCGTTTCCTATCAAAGTAGTCTTTAGATTTTCTGTTGGCCTCCTGAAGATTACCACGCACATCCGTCCAAACTCTTTCCAAATCACCGGAAAAATTCTCCTCCTCAGGCACGGCAGATCCCAACTTGGAGAACGACCCAAATGACGGATGTCTCCCAGAACAACAAAAAAAAGGCGAACAACCAGCAGAAGAAGATGTATGATTGTTCAGAGCAAATTCGGCAAGTGGCAGAAACTCAGACCACCCCTCTTGATTGTCTGCCACAAAACAACGCAAGAACTGCTCAACATCCTGGTTTTTCCTTTCTGTCTGGCCATTAGATTCAGGATGATATCCGGACGAAAACGACAAATGAATTCCCAACCTGTCACAAAAGGCACGCCAAAAACGAGCCACGAACTGAGGACCCCTATCAGAAACAATGTCAGTAGGAATGCCATGAAGTCTGACAATTTCCTTGACAAAGGCCTTAGCGAGAGTTTTAGCGCAGGGCAGTTTGACGAAGGGAACCAAGTGACACATCTTGCTAAAACGGTCCACGACCACCCAGATGACAGTAAAACCCTCAGAGGGGGGAAGGTCAGTTATAAAGTCCATAGCCAAATGTGTTCAAGGAGCACTGGGGACCTCCAAAGGACAAAGCAACCCCGCAGCAGGAGTATGTGAGGACTTAGATCTAGCACATATAGTACATTGGCGCACCCACTTAATGACTTCCTTCTGCCATCCAGGTCACCAAAAACTGCGACCCACCAGTCTCTTGGTCTCAGAGATTCCGGGATGACCTGCCAACCGAGATTCGTGACACTCAACAAACAAATCTCTCCTAAAGGTCCCAGGCACAAACAACCTCCCATGAGGAGTGTTAGATGGGGCATTCTCCTGAGCTTTAAGAATCTCATCTTCCAAAACGGAGTCTAAAGCAGCTATCACAACACCTTCTTGTAAAATGTTTTCCTCTTTCTCAGCACCGACTATGGGAGAAAAACTGCGAGACAAGGCATCTGCCTTAACATTCTTAGTACCAGGGATGTAAGTAACGGAGAAATTAAACCGCGAGAAAAACAGTGCCCACCTAGCCTGACGGGCATTCAGGCGCTTGGCAGCGTCAAGATATATCAAATTTTTATGATCCGTAAGAACCTGAACGGGAAATTCCGCACCTTCCAAGAAGTGGCGCCAGTGTTCAAATGCGAGTTTAATAGCCAATAATTCCCGATTACCAATATCGTAATTCAATTCAGTCTCCGAAAATTTTTTTGAAAAAAATGCACAGGGATGTAATCCATCCCCGTTATCCTGAGACAATACTGCGCCAACCCCCACAGAGGAAGCATCAACCTCAACCAAAAACGGCCTAGTAACATCAGGCTGCATAAGGATGGGAGCAGAGGTGAACCTCTCCTTGAGATACACAAAAGCTTCAATGGCCTCAGAAGACCACTGAACCGCATCAGCACCTTTCCTGGTGAGATCAGTCAGAGGTTTGACAATACTAGAAAAATTTTTTATGAATTTTCTATAGTAATTGGCGAAACCCAAAAACCTCTGTATCGATTTCAAACCAATAGGCCTAGGCCATTCCTGCACAGCCTGAACCTTAACCGGATCCATCTCAAAACCTTTGCTGGAGATAATGTAGCCCAAAAAACTAATTCTCTGTACAGCGAACTCACATTTCTCCAGCTTAGCAAAAAGCGAATTGTCCATTAATAACTGTAATACCTCACGCACGCTCCGCCAATGAGACTCCAGATCTGGCGAATAAATCAAAATGTCATCCAAATACACAACCACATTTTTACCGATCAAAGGTCTAAGGATGTCATTAATCAGATTCTGAAAAAATGCAGGAGCATTAGTGAGACCAAAAGGCATAACCAGATTCTCAAAATGACCCACAGGAGTGTTAAAAGCAGTCTTCCATTCATCACCCTCCTTCATGCGCAACAGATTGTATGCCCCCTTAAGGTCAATTTTAGAGAACCACTTGGCCCCCAATAACTGGTTAAACAGATCAGGAATCAATGGCAGTGGGTAAGGATTGCGTACCGTAATTTTGTTAATCTCACGAAAATCCAGACAAGGACGTAAACCGCCGTCCTTTTTTTTTACAAAAAAAAATCCAACCGCCACAGGAGACTTAGAGGGCCTAATGTGACCGGCGGCCAAACTTGTCTGTATGTATTCCTCCAAAGCCTTCCTCTCAGGAATAGTAAGGTTAAATAAACGACTTTTAGGAAGAGTCGCTCCAGGGACAAATTCAATAGAACAATCATAGTCTCTATGGGGAGGCAAAACCTGCGATTCTTTCTCAGAAAAAACTCTCCAAAAATCCTGAATAGGAACAGGCAATTCTCCCCTATCCAAAGCTGCAATACGCCCGTTACAACACTTGTCATAACATTTATGGCTCCAGGATTTAATTTCACTGGTAGACCAATCCAGTACAGGATTGTGAAATTTTAACCAGGGCAAACCCAATATTACTGGAGAAGGCAAGTTATTCAACACTACCAAATCCAATTTCTCATGGTGAACACCATTAATAGTGAGAGGAAATTCACTGACCTTGAGAGTAATATTCTTCAAAGGGGAGCCATCCACAGAAACCACAGCAATGGGGGATGATAAAGGTTCAGGTTTTAAATTGAGTTTTTCCACGAATCCCCCATCAATAACATTCAGTGTAGACCCGCAATCAACAAACACCCGAAATTCCATTAATTTTTCCTGAGCAATCGTGGAAGCAGCTAAAAATATACCCTTGGAATTTAAACAGGCAATACGGGCGTGACTGACCATTTTTTTTTCTTTCTTCATACGAAGCTCACAGCCTTTAATCAAATGACCAGATTTCCCGCAATAGAAACACAAGCCTTCTGAAAAACGACGGTGTTTTTCTTGAGAGCGAGGTGCCACCGATCCAATCTCCATCGGTTCACCACTGTTAGTACACACATTATCATAACCAGAAACTGACATAGCAGAGGATTTGCTCTCATTAACCCTAGCACGCAGTCTTCTATCCACCCGTATAGCTAATTGCATAGCCTGTTGCAAATCCTCAGGTGTAGGATAAGCAATTAGCAGGTCTTTAACCTTTTCACTGAGCCCAGCAAGAAATAGACTTTTCAGAGCAGAATCGTTCCACCCTGTTTGAGTGGACCAACGACGAAAATGTGTACAATATTTTTCCATATTACCTGATCCTTGTTTTAAACGTCTCAACTCAGTCTCAGCTGATGCCACACGGTCAGGATCATCATATAATAGTCCTAAAGCAGAAAAAAAACTATCCACTGATCTGAAGCATGTATCACTAGGTTGCAAAGAAAAGGCCCACTCCTGAGGCTCTTTGCGCAAAAGTGACATTATGAACCCTACGCGCTGGGATTCATCCCCAGAGGACTTGGGTCTCAAACGAAAATACAATAAGCAAGCATTTTTAAATGAAAAAAATTCTCGATGTTCACCAAAAAATAAATCCGGCAAACATACCTTAGGCTCCAAGAAATATGCTCCAGGACAGTTACTCATGTGCTGACGGAGCTCGGCCACTTCCAGAGAGAGTCCCTGCAGGTGTTTAGCCAAATCCTGAACCGACACCATGATGGAACAAAAAAAATCTTTCCTTAGAGAATTTACAGGCTGGACTTACTGTTATGTTCTGCTACCAAAGCTAAGGAAAGAGAGGAGATCTGTCCCTACTATAAGACTCAGCTGAATCCCTACGATGTAACAGGGAACCTGATCCTACGATCAGACCTGCTAAAGTCCTAATCTAGTCTGTACGGAGACCTATAGATTTGGGGAGGGAATCCCTACAAGTACTAAGGACTGGGAGGAATATGGGACACCTCCTAACAGAAATAGTAGCAGACAGACGAACAAACAAAATAGATAGAACATAGAGGTCCGTAGACCAAGCAAACTAACAGAGTTAGATACAGAGCACAGGCTAGCTAGAAAGTAGATATACAATGAAGTCCAGCAAAGCCAGAAGGGCGGAGCAGGATTAAATAGGCCAACAAGGTCATGTGACCAGCAAAGGAAAAAAAAACTAACAGCAAGGTTCTAACAGTGCAATTCTGAAATTTTTTGCTTTTTCCTGCTCCTCTTAGCATGATAAAGAAGATTCAAAGAGAGCGAGATGCCAGCTCCTTTCATTCAGTCAGTAGCTTCAATCATTTCTGGTATATGAATAACATGATGTTTTTCAATGGCAAAAATCAATGAATATTGTAAATGCACAAACAGTAATTTCTCCGCATTGCAAGGTGCAATTCTGAAATTTTTTGCTTTTTCCTGCTCCTCTTAGCATGATAAAGAAGATTCAAAGAGAGTGAGATGCCAGCTCCTTTCATTCAGTCAGTAGCTTCAATCATTTCTGGACGTTTTTCAATGGCAAAAATCAATGAATATTGTAAATGCACAAACAGTAATTTCTCCGCATTGCAAGGTGCAATTCTGAAATTTTTTGCTTTTTCCTGCTCCTCTTAGCATGATAAAGAAGATTCAAAGAGAGTGAGATGCCAGCTCCTTTCATTCAGTCAGTAGCTTCAAACATTTCTGGTATATGAATAACATGATGTTTTTCAATGGCAAAAATCAATGAATATTGTAAATGCACAAACAGTAATTTCTCCGCATTGCAAGGTGCAATTCTGAAATTTTTTGCTTTTTCCTGCTCCTCTTAGCATGATAAAGAAGATTCAAAGAGAGTGAGATGCCAGCTCCTTTCATTCAGTCAGTAGCTTCAATCATTTCTGGACGTTTTTCAATGGCAAAAATCAATGAATATTGTAAATGCACAAACAGTAATTTCTCCGCATTGCAAGGTGCAATTCTGAAATTTTTTGCTTTTTCCTGCTCCTCTTAGCATGATAAAGAAGATTCAAAGAGAGTGAGATGCCAGCTCCTTTCATTCAGTCAGTAGCTTCAATCATTTCTGGACGTTTTTCAATGGCAAAAATCAATGAATATTGTAAATGCACAAACAGTAATTTCTCCGCATTGCAAGGTGCAATTCTGAAATTTTTTGCTTTTTCCTGCTCCTCTTAGCATGATAAAGAAGATTCAAAGAGAGTGAGATGCCAGCTCCTTTCATTCAGTCAGTAGCTTCAATCATTTCTGGTATATGAATAACATGATGTTTTTCAATGGCAAAAATCAATGAATATTGTAAATGCACAAACAGTAATTTCTCCTCATTGCAAGGTGCAATTCTGAAATTTTTTGCTTTTTCCTGCTCCTCTTAGCATGATAAAGAACATTCAAAGAGAGTGAGATGCCAGCTCCTTTCATTCAGTCAGCAGCTTCAATCATTTCTGGACATTTTTCAATGGCAAAAATCAATGAATATTGTAAATGCACAAACAGTAATTTCTCCGCATTGCAAGGTGCAATTCTGAAATTTTTTGCTTTTTCCTGCTCCTCTTAGCATGATAAAGAAGATTCAAAGAGAGTGAGATGCCAGCTCCTTTCATTCAGTCAGTAGCTTCAAACATTTCTGGTATATGAATAACATGATGTTTTTCAATGGCAAAAATCAATGAATATTGTAAAAGCACAAACAGTAATTTCTCCGCATTGCAAGGTGCAATTCTGAAATTTTTTGCTTTTTCCTGCTCCTCTTAGCATGATAAAGAAGATTCAAAGAGAGTGAGATGCCAGCTCCTTTCATTCAGTCAGTAGCTTCAATCATTTCTGGACGTTTTTCAATGGCAAAAATCAATGAATATTGTAAATGCACAAACAGTAATTTCTCCGCATTGCAAGGTGCAATTCTGAAATTTTTTGCTTTTTCCTGCTCCTCTTAGCATGATAAAGAAGATTCAAAGAGAGTGAGATGCCAGCTCCTTTCATTCAGTCAGTAGCTTCAATCATTTCTGGTATATGAATAACATGATGTTTTTCAATGGCAAAAATCAATGAATATTGTAAATGCACAAACAGTAATTTCTCCGCATTGCAAGTTGCAATTCTGAAATTTTTTGCTTTTTCCTGCTCCTCTTAGCATGATAAAGAAGATTCAAAGAGAGTGAGATGCCAGCTCCTTTCATTCAGTCAGTAGCTTCAATTATTTCTGGACGTTTTTCAATGGCAAAAATCAATGAATATTGTAAATGCACAAACAGTAATTTCTCCGCATTGCAAGGTGCAATTCTGAAATTTTTTGCTTTTTCCTGCTCCTCTTAGCATGATAAAGAAGATTCAAAGAGAGTGAGATGCCAGCTCCTTTCATTCAGTCAGTTGCTTCAATCATTTCTGGACGTTTTTCAATGGCAAAAATCAGTGAATATTGTAAATGCACAAACAGTAATTTCTCCGCATTGCAAGGTGCAATTCTGAAATTTTTTGCTTTTTCCTGCTCCTCTTAGCATGATAAAGAAGATTCAAAGAGAGTGAGATGCCAGCTCCTTTCATTCAGTCAGTAGCTTCAATCATTTCTGGACGTTTTTCAATGGCAAAAATCAATGAATATTGTAAATGCACAAACAGTAATTTCTCCGCATTGCAAGGTGCAATTCTGAAATTTTTTGCTTTTTCCTGCTCCTCTTTGCATGATAAAGAAGATTCAAAGAGAGTGAGATGCCAGCTCCTTTCATTCAGTCAGTAGCTTCAATCATTTCTGGTATATGAATAACATGATGTTTTTCAATGGCAAAAATCAATGAATATTGTAAATGCACAAACAGTAATTTCTCCGCATTGCAAGGTGCAATTCTGAAATTTTTGGCTTTTTCCTGCTCCTCTTAGCATGATAAAGAAGATTCAAAGAGAGTGAGATGCCAGCTCCTTTCATTCAGTCAGTAGCTTCAATCATTTCTGGATGTTTTTCAATGGCAAAAATCAATGAATATTGTAAATGCACAAACAGTAATTTCTCCGCATTGCAAGGTGCAATTCTGACATTTCTTGCATTTTCCTGCTCCTCTTAGCATGATAAAGAAGATTCAAAGAGAGTGAGATGCCAGCTCCTTTCATTCAGTCAGTAGCTTCAATCATTTCTGGACGTTTTTCAATGGCAAAAATCAATGAATATTGTAAATGCACAAACAGTAATTTCTCCGCATTGCAAGGTGCAATTCTGAAATTTTTTGCTTTTTCCTGCTCCTCTTAGCATGATAAAGAAGATTCAAAGAGAGTGAGATGCCAGCTCCTTTCATTCAGTCAGTAGATTCAAACATTTCTGGTATATGAATAACATGATGTTTTTCAATGGCAAAAATCAATGAATATTGTAAATGCACAAACAGTAATTTCTCCGTATTGCAAGGTGCAATTCTGAAATTTTTTGCTTTTTCCTGCTCCTCTTAGCATGATAAAGAAGATTCAAAGAGAGTGAGATGCCAGCTTCTTTCATTCAGTCAGTAGCTTCAATCATTTCTGGACGTTTTTCAATGGCAAAAATCAATGAATATTGTAAATGCACAAACAGTAATTTCTCCGCATTGCAAGGTGCAATTCTGAAATTTTTTGCTTTTTCCTGCTCCTCTTAGCATGATAAAGAAGATTCAAAGAGAGTGAGATGCCAGCTTCTTTCATTCAGTCAGTAGCTTCAAACATTTCTGGGATATGAATAACATGATGTTTTTCAATGGCAAAAATTAATGAATATTGTAAATGCACAAACAGTAATTTCTCCGCATTGCAAGGTGCAATTCTGAAATTTTTTGCTTTTTCCTGCTCCTCTTAGCATGATAAAGAAGATTCAAAGAGAGTGAGATGCCAGCTCCTTTCATTCAGTCAGTAGCTTCAATCATTTCTGGACGTTTTTCAATGGCAAAAATCAATGAATATTGTAAATGCACAAACAGTAATTTCTCCGCATTGCAAGGTGCAATTCTGAAATTTTTTGCTTTTTCCTGCTCCTCTTAGCATGATAAAGAAGATTCAAAGAGAGTGAGATGCCAGCTCCTTTCATTCAGTCAGTAGCTTCAATCATTTCTGGACGTTTTTCAATGGCAAAAATCAATGAATATTGTAAATGCACAAACAGTAATTTCTCCGCATTGCAAGGTGCAATTCTGAAATTTTTTGCTTTTTCCTGCTCCTCTTAGCATGATAAAGAAGATTCAAAGAGAGTGAGATGCCAGCTCCTTTCATTCAGTCAGTAGCTTCAATCATTTCTGGTATATGAATAACATGATGTTTTTCAATGGCAAAAATCAATGAATATTGTAAATGCACAAACAGTAATTTCTCCGCATTGCAAGTTGCAATTCTGAAATTTTTTGCTTTTTCCTGCTCCTCTTAGCTTGATAAAGAAGATTCAAAGAGAGTGAGATTCCAGCTCCTTTCATTCAGTCAGTAGCTTCAATCATTTCTGGACGTTTTTCAATGGCAAAAATCAATGAATATTGTAAATGCACAAACAGTAATTTCTCCGCATTGCAAGGTGCAATTCTGAAATTTTTTGCTTTTTCCTGCTCCTCTTAGCATGATAAAGAAGATTCAAAGAGAGTGAGATGCCAGCTCCTTTCATTCAGTCAGTAGCTTCAATCATTTCTGGACGTTTTTCAATGGCAAAAATCAATGAATATTGTAAATGCACAAACAGTAATTTCTCCGCATTGCAAGATGCAATTCTGAAATTTTTTGCTTTTTCCTGCTCCTCTTAGCATGATAAAAAAGATTCAAAGAGAGTGAGATGCCAGCTCCTTTCATTCAGTCAGTAGCTTCAATCATTTCTGGACGTTTTTCAATGGCAAAAATCAATGAATATTGTAAATGCACAAACAGTAATTTCTCCGCATTGCAAGGTGCAATTCTGAAATTTTTTGCTTTTTCCTGCTCCTCTTAGCATGATAAAGAAGATTCAAAGAGAGTGAGATGCCAGCTCCTTTCATTCAGTCAGTAGCTTCAATCATTTCTGGTATATGAATAACATGATGTTTTTCAATGGCAAAAATCAATGAATATTGTAAATGCACAAACAGTAATTTCTCCGCATTGCAAGGTGCAATTCTGAAATTTTTTGCTTTTTCCTGCTCCTCTTAGCATGATAAAGAAGATTCAAAGAGAGTGAGATGCCAGCTCCTTTCATTCAGTCAGTAGCTTCAATCATTTCTGGACGTTTTTCAATGGCAAAAATCAATGAATATTGTAAATGCACAAACAGTAATTTCTCCGCATTGCAACGTGCAATTCTGAAATTTTTTGCTTTTTCCTGCTCCTCTTAGCATGATAAAGAAGATTCAAAGAGAGTGAGATGCCAGCTCCTTTCATTCAGTCAGTAGCTTCAGTCATTTCTGGACGTTTTTCAATGGCAAAAATCAATGAATATTGTAAATGCACAAACAGTAATTTCTCCGCATTGCAAGGTGCAATTCTGAAATTTTTTTGCTTTTTCCTGCTCCTCTTAGCATGATAAAGAAGATTCAAAGAGAGTGAGATGCCAGCTCCTTTCATTCAGTCAGTAGCTTCAAACATTTCTGGTATAAACATTTCTGGACGTTTTTCAATGGCAAAAATCAATGAATATTGTAAATGCACAAACAGTAATATCTCCACATTGCAAGGTGCAATTCTGAAATTTTTTGCTTTTTCCTGCTAATCCTAGCATGATAAAGAAGATTCAAATAGAGTGAGATGCCAGCTCCTTTCATTCAGTCAGTAGCTTCAAACATTTCTGGACGTTTTTCAATGGCAAAATTCAATGAATATTGTAAATGCACAAACAGTAATATCTCCACATTGCCAGGTGCAATTCTGAAATTTTTTGCTTTTTCCTGCTAATCCTAGCATGATAAAGAAGATTCAAAGAGAGTGAGATGCCAGCTCCTTTCATTCAGTCAGTAGCTTCAATCATTTCTGGACGTTTTTCAATGGCAAAAATCAATGAATATTGTAAATGCACAAACAGTAATTTCTCCGCATTGCAAGGTGCAATTCTGAAATTTTTTGCTTTTTCCTGCTCCTCTTAGCATGATAAAGATGATTCAAAGAGAGTGAGATGCCAGCTCCTTTCATTCAGTCAGTAGCTTCAATCATTTCTGGACGTTTTTCAATGGCAAAAATCAATGAATATTGTAAATGCACAAACAGTAATTTCTCCGCATTGCAAGGTGCAATTCTGAAATTTTTTGCTTTTTCCTGCTCCTCTTAGCATGATAAAGAAGATTCAAAGAGAGTGAGATGCCAGCTCCTTTCATTCAGTCAGTAGCTTCAATCATTTCTGGTATATGAATAACATGATGTTTTTCAATGGCAAAAATCAATGAATATTGTAAATGCACAAACAGTAATTTCTCCGCATTGCAAGGTGCAATTCTGAAATTTTTTGCTTTTTCCTGCTCCTCTTAGCATGATAAAGAAGATTCAAAGAGAGTGAGATGCCAGCTCCTTTCATTCAATCAGTAGCTTCAATCATTTCTGGACGTTTTTCAATGGCAAAAATCAATGAATATTGTAAATGCACAAACAGTAATTTCTCCGCATTGCAAGATGCAATTCTGAAATTTTTTGCTTTTTCCTGCTCCTCTTAGCATGATAAAGAAGATTCAAAGAGAGTGAGATGCCAGCTCCTTTCATTCAGTCAGTAGCTTCAGTCATTTCTGGACGTTTTTCAATGCAAAAATCAATGAATATTGTAAATGCACAAACAGTAATTTCTCCGCATTGCAAGGTGCAATTCTGAAATTTTTTGCTTTTTCCTGCTCCTCAGCATGATAAAGAAGATTCAAAGAGAGTGAGATGCCAGCTCCTTTCATTCAGTCAGTAGCTTCAATCATTTCTGGTATATGAATAACATGATGTTTTTCAATGGCAAAAATCAATGAATATTGTAAATGCACAAACAGTAATTTCTCCGCATTGCAAGGTGCAATTCTGAAATTTTTTGCTTTTTCCTGCTCCTCTTAGCATGATAAAGAAGATTCAAAGAGAGTGAGATGCCAGCTCCTTTCATTCAGTCAGTAGCTTCAATCATTTCTGGATGTTTTTCAATGGCAAAAATCAATGAATATTGTAAATGCACAAACAGTAATTTCTCCGCATTGCAAGGTGCAATTCTGAAATTTCTTGCATTTTCCTGCTCCTCTTAGCATGATAAAGAAGATTCAAAGAGAATGAGATGCCAGCTCCTTTCATTCAGTCAGTAGCTTCAATCATTTCTGGACGTTTTTCAATGGCAAAAATCAATGAATATTGTAAATGCACAAACAGTAATTTCTCCGCATTGCAAGGTGCAATTCTGAAATTTTTTGCTTTTTCCTGCTCCTCTTAGCATGATAAAGAAGATTCAAAGAGAGTGAGATGCCAGCTCCTTTCATTCAGTCAGTAGCTTCAATCATTTCTGGACGTTTTTCAATGGCAAAAATCAATGAATATTGTAAATGCACAAACAGTAATTTCTCCGCATTGCAAGGTGCAATTCTGAAATTTTTTGCTTTTTCCTGCTCCTCTTAGCATGATAAAGAAGATTCAAAGAGAGTGAGATGCCAGCTCCTTTCATTCAGTCAGTAGCTTCAAACATTTCTGGTATAAACATTTCTGGACGTTTTTCAATGGCAAAAATCAATGAATATTGTAAATGCACAAACAGTAATATCTCCACATTGCAAGGTGCAATTCTGAAATTTTTTGCTTTTTCCTGCTAATCCTAGCATGATAAAGAAGATTCAAATAGAGTGAGATGCCAGCTCCTTTCATTCAGTCAGTAGCTTCAAACATTTCTGGACGTTTTTCAATGGCAAAATTCAATGAATATTGTAAATGCACAAACAGTAATATCTCCACATTGCCAGGTGCAATTCTGAAATTTTTTGCTTTTTCCTGCTAATCCTAGCATGATAAAGAAGATTCAAAGAGAGTGAGATGCCAGCTCCTTTCATTCAGTCAGTAGCTTCAATCATTTCTGGACGTTTTTCAATGGCAAAAATCAATGAATATTGTAAATGCACAAACAGTAATTTCTCCGCATTGCAAGGTGCAATTCTGAAATTTTTTGCTTTTTCCTGCTCCTCTTAGCATGATAAAGATGATTCAAAGAGAGTGAGATGCCAGCTCCTTTCATTCAGTCAGTAGCTTCAATCATTTCTGGACGTTTTTCAATGGCAAAAATCAATGAATATTGTAAATGCACAAACAGTAATTTCTCCGCATTGCAAGGTGCAATTCTGAAATTTTTTGCTTTTTCCTGCTCCTCTTAGCATGATAAAGAAGATTCAAAGAGAGTGAGATGCCAGCTCCTTTCATTCAGTCAGTAGCTTCAATCATTTCTGGTATATGAATAACATGATGTTTTTCAATGGCAAAAATCAATGAATATTGTAAATGCACAAACAGTAATTTCTCCGCATTGCAAGGTGCAATTCTGAAATTTTTTGCTTTTTCCTGCTCCTCTTAGCATGATAAAGAAGATTCAAAGAGAGTGAGATGCCAGCTCCTTTCATTCAGTCAGTAGCTTCAATCATTTCTGGACGTTTTTCAATGGCAAAAATCAATGAATATTGTAAATGCACAAACAGTAATTTCTCCGCATTGCAAGATGCAATTCTGAAATTTTTTGCTTTTTCCTGCTCCTCTTAGCATGATAAAGAAGATTCAAAGAGAGTGAGATGCCAGCTCCTTTCATTCAGTCAGTAGCTTCAGTCATTTCTGGACGTTTTTCAATGCAAAAATCAATGAATATTGTAAATGCACAAACAGTAATTTCTCCGCATTGCAAGGTGCAATTCTGAAATTTTTTGCTTTTTCCTGCTCCTCAGCATGATAAAGAAGATTCAAAGAGAGTGAGATGCCAGCTCCTTTCATTCAGTCAGTAGCTTCAATCATTTCTGGTATATGAATAACATGATGTTTTTCAATGGCAAAAATCAATGAATATTGTAAATGCACAAACAGTAATTTCTCCGCATTGCAAGGTGCAATTCTGAAATTTTTTGCTTTTTCCTGCTCCTCTTAGCATGATAAAGAAGATTCAAAGAGAGTGAGATGCCAGCTCCTTTCATTCAGTCAGTAGCTTCAATCATTTCTGGATGTTTTTCAATGGCAAAAATCAATGAATATTGTAAATGCACAAACAGTAATTTCTCCGCATTGCAAGGTGCAATTCTGAAATTTCTTGCATTTTCCTGCTCCTCTTAGCATGATAAAGAAGATTCAAAGAGAATGAGATGCCAGCTCCTTTCATTCAGTCAGTAGCTTCAATCATTTCTGGACGTTTTTCAATGGCAAAAATCAATGAATATTGTAAATGCACAAACAGTAATTTCTCCGCATTGCAAGGTGCAATTCTGAAATTTTTTGCTTTTTCCTGCTCCTCTTAGCATGATAAAGAAGATTCAAAGAGAGTGAGATGCCAGCTCCTTTCATTCAGTCAGTAGCTTCAAACATTTCTGGTATATGAATAACATGATGTTTTTCAATGGCAAAAATCAATGAATATTGTAAATGCACAAACAGTAATTTCTCCGCATTGCAAGGTGCAATTCTGAAATTTTTTGCTTTTTCCTGCTCCTCTTAGCATGATAAAGAAGATTCAAAGAGAGTGAGATGCCAGCTCCTTTCATTCAGTCAGTAGCTTCAATCATTTCTGGACGTTTTTCAATGGCAAAAATCAATGAATATTGTAAATGCACAAACAGTAATTTCTCCGCATTGCAAGGTGCAATTCTGAAATTTTTTGCTTTTTCCTGCTCCTCTTAGCATGATAAAGAAGATTCAAAGAGAGTGAGATGCCAGCTTCTTTCATTCAGTCAGTAGCTTCAAACATTTCTGGGATATGAATAACATGATGTTTTTCAATGGCAAAAATTAATGAATATTGTAAATGCACAAACAGTAATTTCTCCGCATTGCAAGGTGCAATTCTGAAATTTTTTGCTTTTTCCTGCTCCTCTTAGCATGATAAAGAAGATTCAAAGAGAGTGAGATGCCAGCTCCTTTCATTCAGTCAGTAGCTTCAATCATTTCTGGACGTTTTTCAATGGCAAAAATCAATGAATATTGTAAATGCACAAACAGTAATTTCTCCGCATTGCAAGGTGCAATTCTGAAATTTTTTGCTTTTTCCTGCTCCTCTTAGCATGATAAAGAAGATTCAAAGAGAGTGAGATGCCAGCTCCTTTCATTCAGTCAGTAGCTTCAATCATTTCTGGACGTTTTTCAATGGCAAAAATCAATGAATATTGTAAATGCACAAACAGTAATTTCTCCGCATTGCAAGGTGCAATTCTGAATTTTTTTGCTTTTTCCTGCTCCTCTTAGCATGATAAAGAAGATTCAAAGAGAGTGAGATGCCAGCTCCTTTCATTCAGTCAGTAGCTTCAATCATTTCTGGTATATGAATAACATGATGTTTTTCAATGGCAAAAATCAATGAATATTGTAAATGCACAAACAGTAATTTCTCCGCATTGCAAGTTGCAATTCTGAAATTTTTTGCTTTTTCCTGCTCCTCTTAGCATGATAAAGAAGATTCAAAGAGAGTGAGATTCCAGCTCCTTTCATTCAGTCAGTAGCTTCAATCATTTCTGGACGTTTTTCAATGGCAAAAATCAATGAATATTGTAAATGCACAAACAGTAATTTCTCCGCATTGCAAGGTGCAATTCTGAAATTTTTTGCTTTTTCCTGCTCCTCTTAGCATGATAAAGAAGATTCAAAGAGAGTGAGATGCCAGCTCCTTTCATTCAGTCAGTAGCTTCAATCATTTCTGGACGTTTTTCAATGGCAAAAATCAATGAATATTGTAAATGCACAAACAGTAATTTCTCCGCATTGCAAGATGCAATTCTGAAATTTTTTGCTTTTTCCTGCTCCTCTTAGCATGATAAAGAAGATTCAAAGAGAGTGAGATGCCAGCTCCTTTCATTCAGTCAGTAGCTTCAATCATTTCTGGACGTTTTTCAATGGCAAAAATCAATGAATATTGTAAATGCACAAACAGTAATTTCTCCGCATTGCAAGGTGCAATTCTGAAATTTTTTGCTTTTTCCTGCTCCTCTTAGCATGATAAAGAAGATTCAAAGAGAGTGAGATGCCAGCTCCTTTCATTCAGTCAGTAGCTTCAATCATTTCTGGTATATGAATAACATGATGTTTTTCAATGGCAAAAATCAATGAATATTGTAAATGCACAAACAGTAATTTCTCCGCATTGCAAGGTGCAATTCTGAAATTTTTTGCTTTTTCCTGCTCCTCTTAGCATGATAAAGAAGATTCAAAGAGAGTGAGATGCCAGCTCCTTTCATTCAGTCAGTAGCTTCAATCATTTCTGGACGTTTTTCAATGGCAAAAATCAATGAATATTGTAAATGCACAAACAGTAATTTCTCCGCATTGCAAGATGCAATTCTGAAATTTTTTGCTTTTTCCTGCTCCTCTTAGCATGATAAAGAAGATTCAAAGAGAGTGAGATGCCAGCTCCTTTCATTCAGTCAGTAGCTTCAATCATTTCTGGACGTTTTTCAATGGCAAAAATCAATGAATATTGTAAATGCACAAACAGTAATTTCTCCGCATTGCAAGGTGCAATTCTGAAATTTTTTGCTTTTTCCTGCTCCTCTTAGCATGATAAAGAAGATTCAAAGAGAGTGAGATGCCAGCTCCTTTCATTCAGTCAGTAGCTTCAATCATTTCTGGTATATGAATAACATGATGTTTTTCAATGGCAAAAATCAATGAATATTGTAAATGCACAAACAGTAATTTCTCCGCATTGCAAGGTGCAATTCTGAAATTTTTTGCTTTTTCCTGCTCCTCTTAGCATGATAAAGAAGATTCAAAGAGAGTGAGATGCCAGCTCCTTTCATTCAGTCAGTAGCTTCAATCATTTCTGGGTATGAATAACATGATGTTTTTCAATGGCAAAAATCAATGAATATTGTAAATGCACAAACAGTAATTTCTCCACATTGCAAGGTGCAATTCTGAAATTTTTTGCTT
Organism: Phyllobates terribilis; assembly: GCF_046119375.1. Taxonomy (NCBI): domain Eukaryota; kingdom Metazoa; phylum Chordata; class Amphibia; order Anura; family Dendrobatidae; genus Phyllobates; species Phyllobates terribilis. The sequence goes on along the minus strand of NW_027364657.1, from coordinate 50,553 downwards.
TTTCCTGCTCCTCTTAGCATGATAAAGAAGATTCAAAGAGAGTGAGATGCCAGCTCCTTTCATTCAGTCAGTAGCTTCAATCATTTCTGGACGTTTTTCAATGGCAAAAATCAATGAATATTGTAAATGCACAAACAGTAATTTCTCCGCATTGCAAGGTGCAATTCTGAAATTTTTTGCTTTTTCCTGCTCCTCTTAGCATGATAAAGAAGATTCAAAGAGAGTGAGATGCCAGCTCCTTTCATTCAGTCAGTAGCTTCAATCATTTCTGGACGTTTTTCAATGGCAAAAATCAATGAATATTGTAAATGCACAAACAGTAATTTCTCCGCATTGCAAGGTGCAATTCTGAATTTTTTTGCTTTTTCCTGCTCCTCTTAGCATGATAAAGAAGATTCAAAGAGAGTGAGATGCCAGCTCCTTTCATTCAGTCAGTAGCTTCAAACATTTCTGGTATAAACATTTCTGGACGTTTTTCAATGGCAAAAATCAATGAATATTGTAAATGCACAAACAGTAATATCTCCACATTGCAAGGTGCAATTCTGAAATTTTTTGCTTTTTCCTGCTAATCCTAGCATGATAAAGAAGATTCAAAGAGAGTGAGATGCCAGCTCCTTTCATTCAGTCAGTAGCTTCAATCATTTCTGGTATATGAATAACATGATGTTTTTCAATGGCAAAAATCAATGAATATTGTAAATGCACAAACAGTAATTTCTCCGCATTGCAAGGTGCAATTCTGAAATTTTTTGCTTTTTCCTGCTCCTCTTAGCATGGTAAAGAAGATTCAAAGAGAGTGAGATGCCAGCTCCTTTCATTCAGTCAGTAGCTTCAATCATTTCTGGACGTTTTTCAATGGCAAAAATCAATGAATATTGTAAATGCACAAACAGTAATTTCTCCGCATTGCAAGGTGCAATTCTGAAATTTTTTGCTTTTTCCTGCTCCTCTTAGCATGATAAAGAAGATTCAAAGAGAGTGAGATGCCAGCTCCTTTCATTCAGTCAGTAGCTTCAATCATTTCTGGACGTTTTTCAATGGCAAAAATCAATGAATATTGTAAATGCACAAACAGTAATTTCTCCGCATTGCAAGGTGCAATTCTGAAATGTTTTGCTTTTTCCTGCTCCTCTTAGCATGATAAAGAAGATTCAAAGAGAGTGAGATGCCAGCTCCTTTCATTCAGTCAGTAGCTTCAATCATTTCTGGGTATGAATAACATGATGTTTTTCAATGGCAAAAATCAATGAATATTGTAAATGCACAAACAGTAATTTCTCCACATTGCAAGGTGCAATTCTGAAATTTTTTGCTTTTTCCTGCTCCTCTTAGCATGATAAAGAAGATTCAAAGAGAGTGAGATGCCAGCTCCTTTCATTCAGTCAGTAGCTTCAATCATTTCTGGACGTTTTTCAATGGCAAAAATCAATGAATATTGTAAATGCACAAACAGTAATTTCTCCGCATTGCAAGGTGCAATTCTGAAATTTTTTGCTTTTTCCTGCTCCTCTTAGCATGATAAAGAAGATTCAAAGTGAGTGAGATGCCAGCTCCTTTCATTCAGTCAGTAGCTTCAATCATTTCTGGACATTTTTCAATGGCAAAAATCAATGAATATTGTAAATGCACAAACAGTAATATCTCCACATTGCAAGGTGCAATTCTGAAATTTTTTGCTTTTTCCTGCTAATCCTAGCATGATAAAGAATATTCAAATAGAGTGAGATGCCAGCTCCTTTCATTCAGTCAGTAGCTTCAAACATTTCTGGACGTTTTTCAATGGCAAAAATCAATGAATATTGTAAATGCACAAACAGTAATATCTCCACATTGCAAGGTGCAATTCTGAAATTTTTTGCTTTTTCCTGCTAATCCTAGCATGATAAAGAAGATTCAAAGAGAGTGAGATGCCAGGTCCTTTCATTCAGTCAGTAGCCTCAAACATTTCTGGTATATGAATAACATGATGTTTTTCAATGGCAAAAATCAATGAATATTGTAAATGCACAAACAGTAATATCTCCACATTGCAAGGTGCAATTCTGAAATTTTTTGCTTTTTCCTGCTAATCCTAGCATGATAAAGAAGATTCAAAGAGAGTGAGATGCCAGCTCCTTTCATTCAGTCAGTAGCTTCAAACATTTCTGGACGTTTTTCAATGGCAAAAATCAATGAATATTGTAAATGCACAAACAGTAATATCTCCACATTGCAAGGTGCAATTCTGAAATTTTTTGCTTTTTCCTGCTACTCCTAGCATGATAAAGAAAATTCAAAGAGAGTGAGATGCCAGCTCCTTTCATTCAGTCAGTAGCTTCAAACATTTCTGGACGTTTTTCAATGGCAAAAATCAATGAATATTGTAAATGCACAAACAGTAATATCTCCACATTGCAAGGTGCAATTCTGAAATTTTTTGCTTTTTCCTGCTAATCCTAGCATGATAAAGAAGATTCAAATAGAGTGAGATGCCAGCTCCTTTAATTCAGTCAGTAGCTTCAAACATTTCTGGACGTTTTTCAATGGCAAAAATCAATGAATATTGTAAATGCACAAACAGTAATATCTAAACATTGCAAGGTGCAATTCTGAAATTTTTTGCTTTTTCCTGCTAATCCTAGCATGATAAAGAAGATTCAAAGATAGTGAGATGCCAGATCCTTTCATTCAGTCAGTAGCTTCAAACATTTCTGGTATATGAATAACATGATGTTTTTCAATGGCAAAAATCAATGAATATTGTAAATGCACAAACAGTAATATCTCCACATTGCAAGGTGCAATTCTGAAATTTTTTGCTTTTTCCTGCTAATCCTAGCATGATAAAGAACATTCAAAGTGAGTGAGATGCCAGCTCCCTTCATTCAGTCAGTAGCTTCAAACATTTCTGGACGTTTTTCAATGGCAAAAATCAATGAATACTGTAAATGCACAAACAGTAAGATCTCCACATTGCAAGGTGCAATTCTGAAACCTTGCAATGCGGAGAAATTACTGTTTGTGCATTTACAATATTCATTGATTTTTGCCATTGAAAAACGTCCAGAAATGATTGAAGCTACTGACTGAATGAAAGGAGCTGGCATCTCACTCTCTTTGAATCTTCTTTATCATGCTAAGAGGAGCAGGAAAAAGCAAAAAATTTCAGAATTGCACCTTGCAATGCGGAGAAATTACTGTTTGTGCATTTACAATATTCATTGATTTTTGCCATTGAAAAACATCATGTTATTCATATACCAGAAATGTTTGAAGCTACTGACTGAATGAAAGGAGCTGGCATCTCACTCTCTTTCAATCTTCTTTATCATGCTAAGAGGAGCAGGAAAAAGCAAAAAATTTCAGAATTGCACCTTGCAATGCGGAGAAATTACTGTTTGTGCATTTACAATATTCATTGATTTTTGCCATTGAAAAACGTCCAGAAATGATTGAAGCTACTGACTGAATGAAAGGAGCTGGCATCTCACTCTCTTTGAATCTTCTTTATCATGCTAAGAGGAGCAGGAAAAAGCAAAAAATTTCAGAATTGCACCTTGCAATGCGGAGAAATTACTGTTTGTGCATTTACAATATTCATTGATTTTTGCCATTGAAAAACGTCCAGAAATGATTGAAGCTACTGACTGAATGAAAGGAGCTGGCATCTCACTCTCTTTGAATCTTCTTTATCATGCTAAGAGGAGCAGGAAAAAGCAAAAAAATTCAGAATTGCACCTTGCAATGCGGAGAAATTACTGTTTGTGCATTTACAATATTCATTGATTTTTGCCATTGAAAAACATCATGTTATTCATATACCAGAAATGATTGAAGCTACTGACTGAATGAAAGGAGCTGGCATCTCACTCTCTTTGAATCTTCTTTTTCATGCTAAGAGGAGCAGGAAAAAGCAAAAAATTTCAGAATTGCATCTTGCAATGCGGAGAAATTACTGTTTGTGCATTTACAATATTCATTGATTTTTGCCATTGAAAAACATCCAGAAATGATTGAAGCCACTGACTGAATGAAAGGAGCTGGCATCTCACTCTCTTTGAATCTACTTTATCATGCTAAGAGGAGCAGGAAAAAGGAAACAATTTCAGAATTGCACCTTGCAATGCGGAGAAATTACTGCTTGTGCATTTACAATATTCATTGATTTTTGCCATTGAAAAACGTCCAGAAATGATTGAAGCTACTGACTGAATGAAAGGAGCTGGCATCTCACTCTCTTTGAATCTTCTTTATCATGCTAAGAGGAGCAGGAAAAAGCAAAAAATTTCAGAATTGCATCTTGCAATGCGGAGAAATTACTGTTTGTGCATTTACAATATTTATTGATTTTTGCCATTGAAACACGTCCAGAAATGTTTGAAGCTACTGACTGAATGAAAGGAGCTGGCATCTCACTCTCTTTGAATCTTCTTTATCATGATAGGATTAGCAGGAAAAAGCAAAAAATTTCAGAATTGCACCTTGCAATGTGGAGATATTACTGTTTGTGCATTTACAATATTCATTGATTTTTGCCATTGAAAAACGTCCAGAAATGTTTGAAGCTACTGACTGAATGAAAGGAGCTGGCATCTCACTCTCTTTGAATCTTCTTTATCATGCTAGGGTTAGCAGGAAAAAGCAAAAAATTTCAGAATTGCACCTTGCAATGTGGAGATATTACTGTTTGTGCATTTACAATATTCATTGATTTTTGCCATTGAAAAACGTCCAGAAATGTTTATACCAGAAATGTTTGAAGCTACTGACTGAATGAAAGGAGCTGGCATCTCACTCTCTTTGAATCTTATTTATCATGCTAAGAGGAGCAGGAAAAAGCAAAAAATTTCAGAATTGCACCTTGCAATGCGGAGAAATTACTGTTTGTGCATTTACAATATTCATTGATTTTTGCCATTGAAAAACATCATGTTATTCATATACCAGAAATGATTGAAGCTACTGACTGAATGAAAGGAGCTGGCATCTCACTCTCTTTGAATCTTCTTTATCATGCTAGGATTAGCAGGAAAAAGCAAAAAATTTCAGAATTGCACCTTGAAATGTGGAGATATTACTGTTTGTGCATTTACAATATTCATTGATTTTTTCCATTGAAAAACGTCCAGAAATGTTTGAAGCTACTGACTGAATGAAAGGAGCTGGCATCTCACTCTCTTTGAATCTTCTTTATCATGCTAGGATTAGCAGGAAAAAGCAAAAAATTTCAGAATTGCACCTTGCAATGTGGAGATATTACTGTTTGTGCATTTACAATATTCATTGATTTTTGCCATTGAAAAACATCATGTTATTCATATACCAGAAATGTTTGAAGCTACTGACTGAATGAAAGGAGCTGGCATCTCACTCTCTTTTAATCTTCTTTATCATGCTAGGATTAGCAGGAAAAAGCAAAAAATTTCAGAATTGCACCTTGCAATGTGGAGATATTACTGTTTGTGCATTTACAATATTCATTGATTTTTGCCATTGAAAAACGTCCAGAAATGTTTGTAGCTACTGACTGAATGAAAGGAGCTGGCATCTCACTCTATTTGAATCTTCTTTATCATGCTAGGATTAGCAGGAAAAAGCAAAAAATTTCAGAATTGCACCTTGCAATGTGGAGATATTACTGTTTGTGCATTTACAATATTCATTGATTTTTGCCATTGAAAAACGTCCAGAAATGTTTATACCAGAAATGTTTGAAGCTACTGACTGAATGAAAGGAGCTGGCATCTCACTCTCTTTGAATCTTCTTTATTATGCTAAGAGGAGCAGGAAAAAGCAAAAAAATTCAGAATTGCACCTTGCAATGCGGAGAAATTACTGTTTGTGCATTTACAATATTCATTGATTTTTGCCATTGAAAAACATCATGTTATTCATATACCAGAAATGATTGAAGCTACTGACTGAATGAAAGGAGCTGGCATCTCACTCTCTTTGAATCTTCTTTATCATGCTAGGATTAGCAGGAAAAAGCAAAAAATTTCAGAATTGCACCTTGCAATGTGGAGATATTACTGTTTGTGCATTTACAATATTCATTGATTTTTGCCATTGAAAAACGTCCAGAAATGTTTGAAGCTACTGACTGAATGAAAGGAGCTGGCATATCACTCTCTTTGAATCTTCTTTATCATGCTAGGATTAGCAGGAAAAAGCAAAAAATTTCAGAATTGCACCTTGCAATGTGGAGATATTACTGTTTGTGCATTTACAATATTCATTGATTTTTGCCATTGAAAAACGTCCAGAAATGTTTGAAGCTACTGACTGAATGAAAGGAGCTGGCATATCACTCTCTTTGAATCTTCTTTATCATGCTAGGAGTAGCAGGAAAAAGCAAAAAATTTCAGAATTGCACCTTGCAATGTGGAGATATTACTGTTTGTGCATTTACAATATTCATTGATTTTTTCCATTGAAAAACGTCCAGAAATATTTGAAGCTACTGACTGAATGAAAGGAGCTGGCATCTCACTCTCTTTGAATCTTCTTTATCATGCTAGGATTAGCAGGAAAAAGCAAAAAATTTCAGAATTGCACCTTGCAATGTGGAGATATTACTGTTTGTGCATTTACAATATTCATTGATTTTTGCCATTGAAAAACATCATGTTATTCATATACCAGAAATGTTTGAAGCTACTGACTGAATGAAAGGAGCTGGCATTTCACTCTCTTTGAATCTTCTTTATCATGCTAGGATTAGCAGGAAAAAGCAAAAAATTTCAGAATTGCACCTTGCAATGTGGAGATATTACTGTTTGTGCATTTACAATATTCATTGATTTTTGCCATTGAAAAACGTCCAGAAATGTTTGAAGCTACTGACTGAATGAAAGGAGCTGGCATCTCACTCTATTTGAATCTTCTTTATCATGCTAGGATTAGCAGGAAAAAGCAAAAAATTTCAGAATTGCACCTTGCAATGTGGAGATATTACTGTTTGTGCATTTACAATATTCATTGATTTTTGCCATTGAAAAACGTCCAGAAATGTTTATACCAGAAATGTTTGAAGCTACTGACTGAATGAAAGGAGCTGGCATCTCACTCTCTTTGAATCTTCTTTATCATGCTAAGAGGAGCAGGAAAAAGCAAAAAAATTCAGAATTGCACCTTGCAATGCGGAGAAATTACTGTTTGTGCATTTACAATATTCATTGATTTTTGCCATTGAAAAACATCATGTTATTCATACCCAGAAATGATTGAAGCTACTGACTGAATGAAAGGAGCTGGCATCTCACTCTCTTTGAATCTTCTTTATCATGCTAAGAGGAGCAGGAAAAAGCAAAAAATTTCAGAATTGCACCTTGCAATGCGGAGAAATTACTGTTTGTGCATTTACAATATTCATTGATTTTTGCCATTGAAAAACGTCCAGAAATGATTGAAGCTACTGACTGAATGAAAGGAGCTGGCATCTCCCTCTCTTTGAATCTTCTTTATCATGCTAAGAGGAGCAGGAAAAAGCAAAAAATTTCAGAATTGCACCTTGCAATGCGGAGAAATTACTGTTTGTGCATTTACAATATTCATTGATTTTTGCCATTGAAAAACGTCCAGAAATGATTGAAGCTACTGACTGAATGAAAGGAGTTGGCATCTCACTCTCTTTGAATCTTCTTTACCATGCTAAGAGGAGCAGGAAAAAGCAAAAAATTTCAGAATTGCACCTTGCAATGCGGAGAAATTACTGTTTGTGCATTTACAATATTCATTGATTTTTGACATTGAAAAACATCATGTTATTCATATACCAGAAATAATTGAAGCTACTGACTGAATGAAAGGAGCTGGCATCTCACTCTCTTTGAATCTTCTTTATCATGCTAAGAGGAGCAGGAAAAAGCAAAAAATTTCAGAATTGCACCTTGCAATGCGGAGAAATTACTGTTTGTGCATTTACAATATTCATTGATTTTTGCCATTGAAAAACGTCCAGAAATGATTGAAGCTACTGACTGAATGAAAGGAGCTGGCATCTCACTCTCTTTGAATCTTCTTTATCATGCTAAGAGGAGCAGGAAAAAGCAAAAAATTTCAGAATTGCACCTTGCAATGCGGAGAAATTACTGTTTGTGCATTTACAATATTCATTGATTTTTGCCATTGAAAAACATCATGTTATTCATATACCAGAAATGATTGAAGCTACTGACTGAATGAAAGGAGCTGGCATCTCACTCTCTTTGAATCTTCTTTATCATGCTAAGAGGAGCAGGAAAAAGCAAAAAATTTCAGAATTGCACCTTGCAATGCGGAGAAATTACTGTTTGTGCATTTACAATATTCATTGATTTTTGCCATTGAAAAACGTCCAGAAATGATTGAAGCTACTGACTGAATGAAAGGAGCAGGCATCTCACTCTTTTTGAATCTTCTTTATCATGCTAAGAGGAGCAGGAAAAAGCAAAAAATTTCAGAATTGCACCTTGCAATGCGGAGAAATTACTGTTTGTGCATTTACAATATTCATTGATTTTTGCCATTGAAAAACATCATGTTATTCATATACCAGAAATGATTGAAGCTACTGACTGAATGAAAGGAGCTGGCATCTCACTCTCTTTGAATCTTCTTTATCATGCTAAGAGGAGCAGGAAAAAGCAAAAAATTTCAGAATTGCACCTTGCAATGCGGAGAAATTACTGTTTGTGCATTTACAATATTCATTGATTTTTGCCATTGAAAAACGTCCAGAAATGATTGAAGCTACTGACTGAATGAAAGGAGCTGGCATCTCACTCTTTTTGAATCTTCTTTATCATGCTAAGAGGAGCAGGAAAAAGCAAAAAATTTCAGAATTGCACCTTGCAATGCGGAGAAATTACTGTTTGTGCATTTACAATATTCATTGATTTTTGCCATTGAAAAACGTCCAGAAATGATTGAAGCTACTGACTGAATGAAAGGAGCTGGCATCTCACTCTCTTTGAATCTTCTTTATCATGGTAAGAGGAGCAGGAAAAAGCAAAAAATTTCAGAATTGCAACTTGCAATGCGGAGAAATTACTGTTTGTGCATTTACAATATTCATTGATTTTTGCCATTGAAAAACGTCCAGAAATGATTGAAGCTACTGACTGAATGAAAGGATCTGGCATCTCACTCTCTTTGAATCTTCTTTATCATGCTAAGAGGAGCAGGAAAAAGCAAAAAATTTCAGAATTGCACCTTGCAATGCGGAGAAATTACTGTTTGTGCATTTACAATATTCATTGATTTTTGCCATTGAAAAACGTCCAGAAATGATTGAAGCTACTGACTGAATGAAAGGAGCTGGCATCTCACTCTCTTTGAATCTTCTTTATCATGCTAAGAGGAGCAGGAAAAAGCAAAAAATTTCAGAATTGCAACTTGCAATGCGGAGAAATTACTGTTTGTGCATTTACAATATTCATTGATTTTTGCCATTGAAAAACATCATGTTATTCATATACCAGAAATGTTTGAAGCTACTGACTGAATGAAAGAAGCTGGCATCTCACTATCTTTGAATCTTCTTTATCATGCTAAGAGGAGCAGGAAAAAGCAAAAAATTTCAGAATTGCACCTTACAATGCGGAGAAATTACTGTTTGTGCATTTACAATATTCATTGATTTTTGCCATTGAAAAACGTCCAGAAATGATTGAAGCTACTGACTGAATGAAAGGAGCTGGCATCTCACTCTCTTTGAATCTTCTTTATCATGCTAAGAGGAGCAGGAAAAAGCAAAAAATTTCAGAATTGCACCTTGCAATGCGGAGAAATTACTGTTTGTGCATTTACAATATTCATTGATTTTTGCCATTGAAAAACGTCCAGAAATGTTTGAAGCTACTGACTGAATGAAAGGAGCTGGCATCTCACTCTATTTGAATCTTCTTTATCATGCTAGGATTAGCAGGAAAAAGCAAAAAATTTCAGAATTGCACCTTGCAATGTGGAGATATTACTGTTTGTGCATTTACAATATTCATTGATTTTTGCCATTGAAAAACGTCCAGAAATGTTTATACCAGAAATGTTTGAAGCTACTGACTGAATGAAAGGAGCTGGCATCTCACTCTCTTTGAATCTTCTTTATCATGCTAAGAGGAGCAGGAAAAAGCAAAAAAATTCAGAATTGCACCTTGCAATGCGGAGAAATTACTGTTTGTGCATTTACAATATTCATTGATTTTTGCCATTGAAAAACATCATGTTATTCATACCCAGAAATGATTGAAGCTACTGACTGAATGAAAGGAGCTGGCATCTCACTCTCTTTGAATCTTCTTTATCATGCTAAGAGGAGCAGGAAAAAGCAAAAAATTTCAGAATTGCACCTTGCAATGCGGAGAAATTACTGTTTGTGCATTTACAATATTCATTGATTTTTGCCATTGAAAAACGTCCAGAAATGATTGAAGCTACTGACTGAATGAAAGGAGCTGGCATCTCACTCTCTTTGAATCTTCTTTATCATGCTAAGAGGAGCAGGAAAAAGCAAAAAATTTCAGAATTGCACCTTGCAATGCGGAGAAATTACTGTTTGTGCATTTACAATATTCATTGATTTTTGCCATTGAAAAACGTCCAGAAATGATTGAAGCTACTGACTGAATGAAAGGAGTTGGCATCTCACTCTCTTTGAATCTTCTTTACCATGCTAAGAGGAGCAGGAAAAAGCAAAAAATTTCAGAATTGCACCTTGCAATGCGGAGAAATTACTGTTTGTGCATTTACAATATTCATTGATTTTTGACATTGAAAAACATCATGTTATTCATATACCAGAAATAATTGAAGCTACTGACTGAATGAAAGGAGCTGGCATCTCACTCTCTTTGAATCTTCTTTATCATGCTAAGAGGAGCAGGAAAAAGCAAAAAATTTCAGAATTGCACCTTGCAATGCGGAGAAATTACTGTTTGTGCATTTACAATATTCATTGATTTTTGCCATTGAAAAACGTCCAGAAATGATTGAAGCTACTGACTGAATGAAAGGAGCTGGCATCTCACTCTCTTTGAATCTTCTTTATCATGCTAAGAGGAGCAGGAAAAAGCAAAAAATTTCAGAATTGCACCTTGCAATGCGGAGAAATTACTGTTTGTGCATTTACAATATTCATTGATTTTTGCCATTGAAAAACATCATGTTATTCATATACCAGAAATGATTGAAGCTACTGACTGAATGAAAGGAGCTGGCATCTCACTCTCTTTGAATCTTCTTTATCATGCTAAGAGGAGCAGGAAAAAGCAAAAAATTTCAGAATTGCACCTTGCAATGCGGAGAAATTACTGTTTGTGCATTTACAATATTCATTGATTTTTGCCATTGAAAAACGTCCAGAAATGATTGAAGCTACTGACTGAATGAAAGGAGCTGGCATCTCACTCTTTTTGAATCTTCTTTATCATGCTAAGAGGAGCAGGAAAAAGCAAAAAATTTCAGAATTGCACCTTGCAATGCGGAGAAATTACTGTTTGTGCATTTACAATATTCATTGATTTTTGCCATTGAAAAACGTCCAGAAATGATTGAAGCTACTGACTGAATGAAAGGAGCTGGCATCTCACTCTCTTTGAATCTTCTTTATCATGGTAAGAGGAGCAGGAAAAAGCAAAAAATTTCAGAATTGCAACTTGCAATGCGGAGAAATTACTGTTTGTGCATTTACAATATTCATTGATTTTTGCCATTGAAAAACGTCCAGAAATGATTGAAGCTACTGACTGAATGAAAGGATCTGGCATCTCACTCTCTTTGAATCTTCTTTATCATGCTAAGAGGAGCAGGAAAAAGCAAAAAATTTCAGAATTGCACCTTGCAATGCGGAGAAATTACTGTTTGTGCATTTACAATATTCATTGATTTTTGCCATTGAAAAACGTCCAGAAATGATTGAAGCTACTGACTGAATGAAAGGAGCTGGCATCTCACTCTCTTTGAATCTTCTTTATCATGCTAAGAGGAGCAGGAAAAAGCAAAAAATTTCAGAATTGCAACTTGCAATGCGGAGAAATTACTGTTTGTGCATTTACAATATTCATTGATTTTTGCCATTGAAAAACATCATGTTATTCATATACCAGAAATGTTTGAAGCTACTGACTGAATGAAAGAAGCTGGCATCTCACTATCTTTGAATCTTCTTTATCATGCTAAGAGGAGCAGGAAAAAGCAAAAAATTTCAGAATTGCACCTTACAATGCGGAGAAATTACTGTTTGTGCATTTACAATATTCATTGATTTTTGCCATTGAAAAACGTCCAGAAATGATTGAAGCTACTGACTGAATGAAAGGAGCTGGCATCTCACTCTCTTTGAATCTTCTTTATCATGCTAAGAGGAGCAGGAAAAAGCAAAAAATTTCAGAATTGCACCTTGCAATGCGGAGAAATTACTGTTTGTGCATTTACAATATTCATTGATTTTTGCCATTGAAAAAAGTCCAGAAATGTTTGAAGCTACTGACTGAATGAAAGGAGCTGGCATCTTACTCTCTTCGAATCTTCTTTATCATGCTAGGATTAGCAGGAAAAAGCAAAAAATTTCAGAATTGCACCTTGCAATGTGGAGATATTACTGTTTGTGCATTTACAATATTCATTGATTTTTGCCATTGAAAAACGTCCAGAAATGTTTGAAGCTACTGACTGAATGAAAGGAGCAGGCATCTCACTCTCTTTGAATCTTCTTTATCATGCTAGGAGTAGCAGGAAAAAGCAAAAAATTTCAGAATTGCACCTTGCAATGTGGAGATATTACTGTTTGTGCATTTACAATATTCATTGATTTATGCCATTGAAAAACGTCCAGAAATGTTTGAAGCTACTGACTGAATGAAAGGAGCTGGCATCTCACTCTCTTTGAATCTTCTTTATCATGCTAGGATTAGCAGGAAAAAGCAAAAAATTTCAGAATTGCACCTTGCAATGTGGAGATATTACTGTTTGTGCATTTACAATATTCATTGATTTTTGCCATTGAAAAACGTCCAGAAATGTTTGAAGCTACTGACTGAATGAAAGGAGCTGGCATCTCACTCTATTTGAATCTTCTTTATCATGCTAGGATTAGCAGGAAAAAGCAAAAAATTTCAGAATTGCACCTTGCAATGTGGAGATATTACTGTTTGTGCATTTACAATATTCATTGATTTTTGCCATTGAAAAACGTCCAGAAATGTTTATACCAGAAATGTTTGAAGCTACTGACTGAATGAAAGGAGCTGGCATCTCACTCTCTTTGAATCTTCTTTATCATGCTAAGAGGAGCAGGAAAAAGCAAAAAATTTCAGAATTGCACCTTGCAATGCGGAGAAATTACTGTTTGTGCATTTACAATATTCATTGATTTTTGCCATTGAAAAACGTCCAGAAATGATTGAAGCTACTGACTGAATGAAAGGAGCTGGCATCTCACTCTCTTTGAATCTTCTTTATCATGCTAAGAGGAGCAGGAAAAAGCAAAAAATTTCAGAATTGCACCTTGCAATGCGGAGAAATTACTGTTTGTGCATTTACAATATTCATTGATTTTTGCCATTGAAAAACATCATGTTATTCATATACCAGAAATGATTGAAGCTACTGACTGAATGAAAGGAGCTGGCATCTCACTCTCTTTGAATCTGCTTTATCATGCTAAGAGGAGCAGGAAAAAGCAAAAAATTTCAGAATTGCACCTTGCAATGCGGAGAAATTACTGTTTGTGCATTTACAATATTCATTGATTTTTGCCATTGAAAAACGTCCAGAAATGATTGAAGCTACTGACTGAATGAAAGGAGCTGGCATCTCACTCTCTTTGAACCTTCTTTATCATGCTAAGAGGAGCAGGAAAAAGCAAAAAATTTCAGAATTGCACCTTGCAATGCGGAGAAATTACTGTTTGTGCATTTACAATAGTCATTGATTTTTGCCATTGAAAAACGTCCAGAAATGATTGAAGCTACTGACTGAATGAAAGGAGCTGGCATCTCACTCTCTTTGAATCTTCTTTATCATGCTAAGAGGAGCAGGAAAAAGCAAAAAATTTCAGAATTGCAACTTGCAATGCGGAGAAATTACTGTTTGTGCATTTACAATATTCATTGATTTTTGCCATTGAAAAACATCATGTTATTCATATACCAGAAATGATTGAAGCTACTGACTGAATGAAAGGAGCTGGCATCTCACTCTCTTTGAATCTTCTTTATCATGCTAAGAGGAGCAGGAAAAAGCAAAAAATTTCAGAATTGCACCTTGCAATGCGGAGAAATTACTGTTTGTGCATTTACAATATTCATTGATTTTTGCCATTGAAAAACGTCCAGAAATGATTGAAGCTACTGACTGAATGAAAGGAGCTGGCATCTCACTCTCTTTGAATCTTTTTTATCATGCTAAGAGGAGCAGGAAAAAGCAAAAAATTTCAGAATTGCACCTTGCAATGCGGAGAAACTACTGTTTGTGCATTTACAATATTCATTGATTTTTGCCATTGAAAAACGTCCAGAAATGATTGAAGCTACTGACTGAATGAAAGGAGCTGGCATCTCACTCTCTTTGAATCTTCTTTATCATGCTAAGAGGAGCAGGAAAAAGCAAAAAATTTCAGAATTGCACCTTGCAATGCGGAGAAATTACTGTTTGTGCATTTACAATATTCATTGATTTTTGCCATTGAAAAACATCATGTTATTCATATCCCAGAAATGTTTGAAGCTACTGACTGAATGAAAGAAGCTGGCAACTCACTCTCTTTGAATCTTCTTTATCATGCTAAGAGGAGCAGGAAAAAGCAAAAAATTTCAGAATTGCACCTTGCAATGCGGAGAAATTACTGTTTGTGCATTTACAATATTCATTGATTTTTGCAATTGAAAAACGTCCAGAAATGATTGAAGCTACTGACTGAATGAAAGGAGCTGGCATCTCACTCTCTTTGAATCTTCTTTATCATGTTAAGAGGAGCAGGAAAAAGCAAAAAATTTCAGAATTGCACCTTGCAATGCGGAGAAATTACTGTTTGTGCATTTACAATATTCATTGATTTTTGCCATTGAAAAACGTCCAGAAATGATTGAAGCTACTGACTGAACGAAAGGAGCTGGCATCTCACTCTCTTTGAATCTTCTTTATCATGCTAAGAGGAGCAGGAAAAAGCAAAAAATTTCAGAATTGCACCTTGCAATGCGGAGAAATTACTGTTTGTGCATTTACAATATTCATTGATTTTTGCCATTGAAAAACATCATGTTATTCATATACCAGAAATGTTTGAAGCTACTGACTGAATGAAAGGAGCTGGCATCTCACTCTCTTTGAATCTTCTTCATAATGCTAAGAGGAGCAGGAAAAAGCAAAAAATTTCAGAATTGCACCTTGCAATGCGGAGAAATTACTGTTTGTGCATTTACAATATTCATTGATTTTTGCCATTGAAAAACGTCCAGAAATGATTGAAGCTACTGACTGAATGAAAGGAGCTGGCATCTCACTCTCTTTGAATCTTCTTTATCATGCTAAGAGGAGCAGGAAAAAGCAAAAAATTTCAGAATTGCACCTTGCAATGCGGAGAAATTACTGTTTGTGCATTTACAATATTCATTGATTTTTGCCATTGAAAAACATCATGTTATTCATATACCAGAAATGTTTGAAGCTACTGACTGAATGAAAGGAGCTGGCATCTCACTCTCTTTGAATCTTCTTTATCATGCTAAGAGGAGCAGGAAAAAGCAAAAAATTTCAGAATTGCACCTTGCAATGCGGATAAATTACTGTTTGTGCATTTACAATATTCATTGATTTTTGCCATTGAAAAATGTCCAGAAATGATTGAAGCTACTGACTGAATGAAAGGAGCTGGCATCTCACTCTCTTTGAATCTTGTTTATCATGCTAAGAGGAGCAGGAAAAAGCAAAAAATTTCAGAATTGCACCTTGCAATGCGGAGAAATTACTGTTTGTGCATTTACAATATTCATTGATTTTTGCCATTGAAAAACGTCCAGAAATTATTGAAGCTACTGACTGAATGAAAGGAGCTGGCATCTCACTCTCTTTGAAACTTCTTTATCATGCTAAGAGGAGCAGGAAAAAGCAAAAATTTTCAGAATTGCACCTTGCAATGCGGAGAAATTACTGTTTGTGCATTTACAATATTCATTGATTTTTGCCATTGAAAAACGTCCAGAAATGATTGAAGCTACTGACTGAATGAAAGGAGCTGGCATCTCACTCTCTTTGAATCTTCTTTATCATGCTAAGAGGAGCAGGAAAAAGCAAAAAATTTCAGAATTGCACCTTGCAATGCGGAGAAATTACTGTTTGTGCATTTACAATATTCATTGATTTTTGCCATTGAAAAACATCATGTTATTCATATACCAGAAATGTTTGAAGCTACTGACTGAATGAAAGGAGCTGGCATCTCACTCTCTTTGAATCTTCTTTATCATGCTAAGAGGAGCAGGAAAAAGCAAAAAATTTCAGAATTGCACCTTGCAATGCGGAGAAATTACTCTTTGTGCATTTACAATATTCATTGATTTTTGCCATTGAAAAACATCATGTTATTCATATACCAGAAATGATTGAAGCTACTGACTGAATGAAAGGAGCTGGCATCTCACTCTCTTTGAATCTTCTTTATCATGCTAAGAGGAGCAGGATAAAGCAAAAAATTTCAGACTTGCACCTTGCAATGCGGAGAAATTACTGTTTGTGCATTTACAATATTCATTGATTTTTGCCATTGAAAAACATCATGTTATTCATATACCAGAAATGTTTGAAGCTACTGACTGAATGAAAGGAGCAGGCATCTCACTCTCTTTGAATCTTCTTTATCATGCTAAGAGGAGCAGGAAAAAGCAAAAAATTTCAGACTTGCACCTTGCAATGCGGAGAAATTACTGTTTGTGCATTTACAATATTCATTGATTTTTGCCATTGAAAAACATCATGTTATTCATATACCAGAAATGTTTGAAGCTACTGACTGAATGAAAGGAGCTGGCATCTCACTCTCTTTGAATCTTCTTTATCATGCTAAGAGGAGCAGGAAAAAGCAAAAAATTTCAGAATTGCACCTTGCAATGCGGAGAAATTACTGTTTGTGCATTTACAATATTCATTGATTTTTGCCATTGAAAAACGTCCAGAAATGATTGAAGCTACTGACTGAATGAAAGGAGCTGGCATCTCACTCTCTTTGAATCTTCTTTATCATGCTAAGAGGAGCAGGAAAAAGCAAAAAATTTCAGAATTGCACCTTGCAATGCGGAGAAATTACTGTTTGTGCATTTACAATATTCATTGATTTTTGCCATTGAAAAACGTCCAGAAATGATTGAAGCTACTGACTGAATGAAAGGAGCTGGCATCTCACTCTCTTTGAATCTTCTAGATCATGCTAAGAGGAGCAGGAAAAAGCAAAAAATTTCAGAATTGCACCTTGCAATGCGGAGAAATTACAGTTTGTGCATTTACAATATTCATTGATTTTTGCCATTGAAAAACGTCCAGAAATGATTGAAGCTACTGACTGAATGAAAGGAGATGGCATCTCACTCTCTTTGAATCTTCTTTATCATGCTAAGAGGAGCAGGAAAAAGCAAAAAATTTCAGAATTGCACCTTGCAATGCGGAGAAATTACTGTTTGTGCATTTACAATATTCGTTGATTTTTGCCATTGAAAAACGTCCAGAAATGATTGAAGCTACTGACTGAATGAAAGGAGCTGGCATCTCACTCTCTTTGAATCTTCTTTATCATGCTAAGAGGAGCAGGAAAAAGCAAAAAATTTCAGAATTGCACCTTGCAATGCGGAGAAATTACTGTTTGTGCATTTACAATATTCATTGATTTTTGCCATTGAAAAACGTCCAGAAATGATTGAAGCTACTGACTGAATGAAAGGAGCTGGCATCTCACTCTCTTTGAATCTTCTTTATCATGCTAAGAGGAGCAGGAAAAAGCAAAAAATTTCAGAATTGCACCTTGCAATGCGGAGAAATTACTGTTTGTGCATTTACAATATTCATTGATTTTTGCCATTGAAAAACATCATGTTATTCATATACCAGAAATGATTGAAGCTACTGACTGAATGAAAGGAGCTGGCATCTCACTCTCTTTGAATCTGCTTTATCATGCTAAGAGGAGCAGGAAAAAGCAAAAAATTTCAGAATTGCACCTTGCAATGCGGAGAAATTACTGTTTGTGCATTTACAATAGTCATTGATTTTTGCCATTGAAAAACGTCCAGAAATGATTGAAGCTACTGACTGAATGAAAGGAGCTGGCATCTCACTCTCTTTGAATCTTCTTTATCATGCTAAGAGGAGCAGGAAAAAGCAAAAAATTTCAGAATTGCAACTTGCAATGCGGAGAAATTACTGTTTGTGCATTTACAATATTCATTGATTTTTGCCATTGAAAAACATCATGTTATTCATATACCAGAAATGATTGAAGCTACTGACTGAATGAAAGGAGCTGGCATCTCACTCTCTTTGAATCTTCTTTATCATGCTAAGAGGAGCAGGAAAAAGCAAAAAATTTCAGAATTGCACCTTGCAATGCGGAGAAATTACTGTTTGTGCATTTACAATATTCATTGATTTTTGCCATTGAAAAACGTCCAGAAATGATTGAAGCTACTGACTGAATGAAAGGAGCTGGCATCTCACTCTCTTTGAATCTTCTTTATCATGCTAAGAGGAGCAGGAAAAAGCAAAAAATTTCAGAATTGCACCTTGCAATGCGGAGAAACTACTGTTTGTGCATTTACAATATTCATTGATTTTTGCCATTGAAAAACGTCCAGAAATGATTGAAGCTACTGACTGAATGAAAGGAGCTGGCATCTCACTCTCTTTGAATCTTCTTTGTCATGCTAAGAGGAGCAGGAAAAAGCAAAAAATTTCAGAATTGCACCTTGCAATGCGGAGAAATTACTGTTTGTGCATTTACAATATTCATTGATTTTTGCCATTGAAAAACATCATGTTATTCATATCCCAGAAATGTTTGAAGCTACTGACTGAATGAAAGAAGCTGGCAACTCACTCTCTTTGAATCTTCTTTATCATGCTAAGAGGAGCAGGAAAAAGCAAAAAATTTCAGAATTGCACCTTGCAATGCGGAGAAATTACTGTTTGTGCATTTACAATATTCATTGATTTTTGCAATTGAAAAACGTCCAGAAATGATTGAAGCTACTGACTGAATGAAAGGAGCTGGCATCTCACTCTCTTTGAATCTTCTTTATCATGTTAAGAGGAGCAGGAAAAAGCAAAAAATTTCAGAATTGCACCTTGCAATGCGGAGAAATTACTGTTTGTGCATTTACAATATTCATTGATTTTTGCCATTGAAAAACGTCCAGAAATGATTGAAGCTACTGACTGAATGAAAGGAGCTGTTATCTCACTCTCTTTGAATCTTGTTTATCATGCTAAGAGGAGCAGGAAAAAGCAAAAAATTTCAGAATTGCACCTTGCAATGCGGAGAAATTACTGTTTGTGCATTTACAATATTCATTGATTTTTGCCATTGAAAAACATCATGTTATTCATATACCAGAAATGATTGAAGCTACTGACTGAATGAAAGGAGCTGGCATCTCACACTCTTTGAATCTTCTTTATCATGCTAAGAGGAGCAGGAAAAAGTAAAAAATTTCAGAATTGCACCTTGCAATGCGGAGAAATTACTGTTTGTGCATTTACAATATTCAATGATTTTTGCCATTGAAAAACGTCCAGAAATGATTGAAGCTACTGACTGAACGAAAGGAGCTGGCATCTCACTCTCTTTGAATCTTCTTTATCATGCTAAGAGGAGCAGGAAAAAGCAAAAAATTTCAGAATTGCACCTTGCAATGCGGAGAAATTACTGTTTGTGCATTTACAATATTCATTGATTTTTGCCATTGAAAAACATCATGTTATTCATATACCAGAAATGTTTGAAGCTACTGACTGAATGAAAGGAGCTGGCATCTCACTCTCTTTGAATCTTCTTCATAATGCTAAGAGAAGCAGGAAAAAGCAAAAAATTTCAGAATTGCACCTTGCAATGCGGAGAAATTACTGTTTGTGCATTTACAATATTCATTGATTTTTGCCATTGAAAAACGTCCAGAAATGATTGAAGCTACTGACTGAATGAAAGGAGCTGGCATCTCACTCTCTTTGAATCTTCTTTATCATGCTAAGAGGAGCAGGAAAAAGCAAAAAATTTCAGAATTGCACCTTGCAATGCGGAGAAATTACTGTTTGTGCATTTACAATATTCATTGATTTTTGCCATTGAAAAACATCATGTTATTCATATACCAGAAATGTTTGAAGCTACTGACTGAATGAAAGGAGCTGGCATCTCACTCTCTTTGAATCTTCTTTATCATGCTAAGAGGAGCAGGAAAAAGCAAAAAATTTCAGAATTGCACCTTGCAATGCGGATAAATTACTGTTTGTGCATTTACAATATTCATTGATTTTTGCCATTGAAAAATGTCCAGAAATGATTGAAGCTACTGACTGAATGAAAGGAGCTGGCATCTCACTCTCTTTGAATCTTGTTTATCATGCTAAGAGGAGCAGGAAAAAGCAAAAAATTTCAGAATTGCACCTTGCAATGCGGAGAAATTACTGTTTGTGCATTTACAATATTCATTGATTTTTGCCATTGAAAAACGTCCAGAAATTATTGAAGCTACTGACTGAATGAAAGGAGCTGGCATCTCACTCTCTTTGAAACTTCTTTATCATGCTAAGAGGAGCAGGAAAAAGCAAAAATTTTCAGAATTGCACCTTGCAATGCGGAGAAATTACTGTTTGTGCATTTACAATATTCATTGATTTTTGCCATTGAAAAACGTCCAGAAATGATTGAAGCTACTGACTGAATGAAAGGAGCTGGCATCTCACTCTCTTTGAATCTTCTTTATCATGCTAAGAGGAGCAGGAAAAAGCAAAAAATTTCAGAATTGCACCTTGCAATGCGGAGAAATTACTGTTTGTGCATTTACAATATTCATTGATTTTTGCCATTGAAAAACATCATGTTATTCATATACCAGAAATGTTTGAAGCTACTGACTGAATGAAAGGAGCTGGCATCTCACTCTCTTTGAATCTTCTTTATCATGCTAAGAGGAGCAGGAAAAAGCAAAAAATTTCAGAATTGCACCTTGCAATGCGGAGAAATTACTCTTTGTGCATTTACAATATTCATTGATTTTTGCCATTGAAAAACATCATGTTATTCATATACCAGAAATGATTGAAGCTACTGACTGAATGAAAGGAGCTGGCATCTCACTCTCTTTGAATCTTCTTTATCATGCTAAGAGGAGCAGGATAAAGCAAAAAATTTCAGACTTGCACCTTGCAATGCGGAGAAATTACTGTTTGTGCATTTACAATATTCATTGATTTTTGCCATTGAAAAACATCATGTTATTCATATACCAGAAATGTTTGAAGCTACTGACTGAATGAAAGGAGCTGGCATCTCACTCTCTTTGAATCTTCTTTATCATGCTAAGAGGAGCAGGAAAAAGCAAAAAATTTCAGACTTGCACCTTGCAATGCGGAGAAATTACTGTTTGTGCATTTACAATATTCATTGATTTTTGCCATTGAAAAACATCATGTTATTCATATACCAGAAATGTTTGAAGCTACTGACTGAATGAAAGGAGCTGGCATCTCACTCTCTTTGAATCTTCTTTATCATGCTAAGAGGAGCAGGAAAAAGCAAAAAATTTCAGAATTGCACCTTGCAATGCGGAGAAATTACTGTTTGTGCATTTACAATATTCATTGATTTTTGCCATTGAAAAACGTCCAGAAATGATTGAAGGTACTGACTGAATGAAAGGAGCTGGCATCTCACTCTCTTTGAATCTTCTTTATCATGTTAAGAGGAGCAGGAAAAAGCAAAAAATTTCAGAATTGCACCTTGCAATGCGGAGAAATTACTGTTTGTGCATTTACAATATTCATTGATTTTTGCCATTGAAAAACGTCCAGAAATGATTGAAGCTACTGACTGAATGAAAGGAGCTGTTATCTCACTCTCTTTGAATCTTGTTTATCATGCTAAGAGGAGCAGGAAAAAGCAAAAAATTTCAGAATTGCACCTTGCAATGCGGAGAAATTACTGTTTGTGCATTTACAATATTCATTGATTTTTGCCATTGAAAAATATCATGTTATTCATATACCAGAAATGATTGAAGCTACTGACTGAATGAAAGGAGCTGGCATCTCACACTCTTTGAATCTTCTTTATCATGCTAAGAGGATCAGGAAAAAGTAAAAAATTTCAGAATTGCACCTTGCAATGCGGAGAAATTACTGTTTGTGCATTTACAATATTCAATGATTTTTGCCATTGAAAAACGTCCAGAAATGATTGAAGCTACTGACTGAACGAAAGGAGCTGGCATCTCACTCTCTTTGAATCTTCTTTATCATGCTAAGAGGAGCAGGAAAAAGCAAAAAATTTCAGAATTGCACCTTGCAATGCGGAGAAATTACTGTTTGTGCATTTACAATATTCATTGATTTTTGCCATTGAAAAACATCATGTTATTCATATACCAGAAATGTTTGAAGCTACTGACTGAATGAAAGGAGCTGGCATCTCACTCTCTTTGAATCTTCTTCATAATGCTAAGAGGAGCAGGAAAAAGCAAAAAATTTCAGAATTGCACCTTGCAATGCGGAGAAATTACTGTTTGTGCATTTACAATATTCATTGATTTTTGCCATTGAAAAACGTCCAGAAATGATTGAAGCTACTGACTGAATGAAAGGAGCTGGCATCTCACTCTCTTTGAATCTTCTTTATCATGCTAAGAGGAGCAGGAAAAAGCAAAAAATTTCAGAATTGCACCTTGCAATGCGGAGAAATTACTGTTTGTGCATTTACAATATTCATTGATTTTTGCCATTGAAAAACATCATGTTATTCATATACCAGAAATGTTTGAAGCTACTGACTGAATGAAAGGAGCTGGCATCTCACTCTCTTTGAATCTTCTTTATCATGCTAAGAGGAGCAGGAAAAAGCAAAAAATTTCAGGATTGCACCTTGCAATGCGGATAAATTACTGTTTGTGCATTTACAATATTCATTGATTTTTGCCATTGAAAAATGTCCAGAAATGATTGAAGCTACTGACTGAATGAAAGGAGCTGGCATCTCACTCTCTTTGAATCTTGTTTATCATGCTAAGAGGAGCAGGAAAAAGCAAAAAATTTCAGAATTGCACCTTGCAATGCGGAGAAATTACTGTTTGTGCATTTACAATATTCATTGATTTTTGCCATTGAAAAACGTCCAGAAATTATTGAAGCTACTGACTGAATGAAAGGAGCTGGCATCTCACTCTCTTTGAAACTTCTTTATCATGCTAAGAGGAGCAGGAAAAAGCAAAAATTTTCAGAATTGCACCTTGCAATGCGGAGAAATTACTGTTTGTGCATTTACAATATTCATTGATTTTTGCCATTGAAAAACGTCCAGAAATGATTGAAGCTACTGACTGAATGAAAGGAGCTGGCATCTCACTCTCTTTGAATCTTCTTTATCATGCTAAGAGGAGCAGGAAAAAGCAAAAAATTTCAGAATTGCACCTTGCAATGCGGAGAAATTACTGTTTGTGCATTTACAATATTCATTGATTTTTGCCATTGAAAAACATCATGTTATTCATATACCAGAAATGTTTGAAGCTACTGACTGAATGAAAGGAGCTGGCATCTCACTCTCTTTGAATCTTCTTTATCATGCTAAGAGGAGCAGGAAAAAGCAAAAAATTTCAGAATTGCACCTTGCAATGCGGAGAAATTACTCTTTGTGCATTTACAATATTCATTGATTTTTGCCATTGAAAAACATCATGTTATTCATATACCAGAAATGATTGAAGCTACTGACTGAATGAAAGGAGCTGGCATCTCACTCTCTTTGAATCTTCTTTATCATGCTAAGAGGAGCAGGATAAAGCAAAAAATTTCAGACTTGCACCTTGCAATGCGGAGAAATTACTGTTTGTGCATTTACAATATTCATTGATTTTTGCCATTGAAAAACATCATGTTATTCATATACCAGAAATGTTTGAAGCTACTGACTGAATGAAAGGAGCTGGCATCTCACTCTCTTTGAATCTTCTTTATCATGCTAAGAGGAGCAGGAAAAAGCAAAAAATTTCAGACTTGCACCTTGCAATGCGGAGAAATTACTGTTTGTGCATTTACAATATTCATTGATTTTTGCCATTGAAAAACATCATGTTATTCATATACCAGAAATGTTTGAAGCTACTGACTGAATGAAAGGAGCTGGCATCTCACTCTCTTTGAATCTTCTTTATCATGCTAAGAGGAGCAGGAAAAAGCAAAAAATTTCAGAATTGCACCTTGCAATGCGGAGAAATTACTGTTTGTGCATTTACAATATTCATTGATTTTTGCCATTGAAAAACGTCCAGAAATGATTGAAGGTACTGACTGAATGAAAGGAGCTGGCATCTCACTCTCTTTGAATCTTCTTTATCATGCTAAGAGGAGCAGGAAAAAGCAAAAAATTTCAGACTTGCACCTTGCAATGCGGAGAAATTACTGTTTGTGCATTTACAATATTCATTGATTTTTGCCATTGAAAAACATCATGTTATTCATATACCAGAAATGTTTGAAGCTACTGACTGAATGAAAGGAGCTGGCATCTCACTCTCTTTGAATCTTCTTTATCATGCTAAGAGGAGCAGGAAAAAGCAAAAAATTTCAGAATTGCACCTTGCAATGCGGAGAAATTACTGTTTGTGCATTTACAATATTCATTGATTTTTGCCATTGAAAAACGTCCAGAAATGATTGAAGCTACTGACTGAATGAAAGGAGCTGGCATCTCACTCTCTTTGAATCTTCTTTATCATGCTAAGAGGAGCAGGAAAAAGCAAAAAATTTCAGAATTGCACCTTGCAATGCGGAGAAATTACAGTTTGTGCATTTACAATATTCATTGATTTTTGCCATTGAAAAACGTCCAGAAATGATTGAAGCTACTGACTGAATGAAAGGAGATGGCATCTCACTCTCTTTGAATCTTCTTTATCATGCTAAGAGGAGCAGGAAAAAGCAAAAAATTTCAGAATTGCACCTTGCAATGCGGAGAAATTACAGTTTGTGCATTTACAATATTCGTTGATTTTTGCCATTGAAAAACGTCCAGAAATGATTGAAGCTACTGACTGAATGAAAGGAGCTGGCATCTCACTCTCTTTGAATCTTCTTTATCATGCTAAGAGGAGCAGGAAAAAGCAAAAAATTTCAGAATTGCACCTTGCAATGCGGAGAAATTACAGTTTGTGCATTTACAATATTCATTGATTTTTGCCATTGAAAAACGTCCAGAAATGATTGAAGCTACTGACTGAATGAAAGGAGCTGGCATCTCACTCTCTTTGAATCTTCTTTATCATGCTAAGAGGAGCAGGAAAAAGCAAAAAATTTCAGAATTGCACCTTGCACTGCGGAGAAATTACTGTTTGTGCATTTACAATATTCATTGATTTTTGCCATTGAAAAACATGTTATTCATATACCAGAAATGTTTGAAGCTCCTGACTGAATGAAAGGAGCTGGCACCTCACTCTCTTTGAATCTTCTTTATCATGCTAAGAGGAGCAGGAAAAAGCAAAAAATTTCAGAATTGCACCTTGCAATGCGGAGAAATTACTGTTTGTGCATTTACAATATTCATTGATTTTTGCCATTGAAAAACGTCCAGAAATGATTGAAGCTACTGACTGAATGAAAGGAGCTGGCATCTCACTCTCTTTGAATCTTCTTTATCATGCTAAGAGGAGCAGGAAAAAGCAAAAAATTTCAGAATTGCACCTTGCAATGCGGAGAAATTACTGTTTGTGCATTTACAATATTCAATGATTTTTGCCATTGAAAAACGTCCAGAAATGTTTGAAGCTACTGACTGAATGAAAGGAGCTGGCATCTCACTCTCTTTGAATCTTGTTTATCATGCTTAGAGGAGCAGGAAAAAGCAAAAAATTTCAGAATTGCACCTTGCAATGTGGAGAAATTACTGTTTGTGCATTTACAATATTCATTGATTTTTGCCATTGAAAAACGTCCAGAAATGATTGAAGCTACTGACTGAATGAAAGGAGCTGGCATCTCACTCTCTTTGAATCTTCTTTATCATGCTAAGAGGAGCAGGAAAAAGCAAAAAATTTCAGAATTGCACCTTGCAATGCGGAGAAATTACTGTTTGTGCATTTACAATATTCATTGATTTTTGCTATTGAAAAACATCATGTTATTCATATACCAGAAATGATTGAAGCTACTGACTGAATGAAAGGAGCTGGCATCTCACTCTCTTTGAATCTTCTTTATCATGCTAAGAGGAGCAGGAAAAAGCAAAAAATTTCAGAATTGCACCTTGCAATGCGGAGAAATTACTGTTTGTGCATTTACAATATTCATTGATTTTTGCCATTGAAAAACGTCCAGAAATGATTGAAGGTACTGACTGAATGAAAGGAGCTGGCATCTCACTCTCTTTGAATCTTCTTTATCATGCTAAGAGGAGCAGGAAAAAGCAAAAAATTTCAGAATTGCACCTTGCAATGCGGAGAAATTACTGTTTGTGCATTTACAATATTCATTGATTTTTGCCATTGAAAAACGTCCAGAAATGATTGAAGCTACTGACTGAATGAAAGGAGCTGGCATCTCACTCTCTTTGAATCTTCTTTATCATGCTAAGAGGAGCAGGAAAAAGCAAAAAATTTCAGAATTGCACCTTGCAATGCGGAGAAATTACTGTTTGTGCATTTACAATATTCATTGATTTTTGCCATTGAAAAATGTCCAGAAATGATTGAAGCTACTGACTGAATGAAAGGAGCTGGCATCTCACTCTCTTTGAATCTTCTTTATCATGCTAAGAGGAGCAGGAAAAAGCAAAAAATTTCAGACTTGCACCTTGCAATGCGGAGAAATTACTGTTTGTGCATTTACAATATTCATTGATTTTTGCCATTGAAAAACATCATGTTATTCATATACCAGAAATGTTTGAAGCTACTGACTGAATGAAAGGAGCTGGCATCTCACTCTCTTTGAATCTTCTTTATCATGCTAAGAGGAGCAGGAAAAAGCAAAAAATTTCAGACTTGCACCTTGCAATGCGGAGAAATTACTGTTTGTGCATTTACAATATTCATTGATTTTTGCCATTGAAAAACATCATGTTATTCATATACCAGAAATGTTTGAAGCTACTGACTGAATGAAAGGAGCTGGCATCTCACTCTCTTTGAATCTTCTTTATCATGCTAAGAGGAGCAGGAAAAAGCAAAAAATTTCAGAATTGCACCTTGCAATGCGGAGAAATTACTGTTTGTGCATTTACAATATTCATTGATTTTTGCCATTGAAAAACGTCCAGAAATGATTGAAGCTACTGACTGAATGAAAGGAGCTGGCATCTCACTCTCTTTGAATCTTCTTTATCATGCTAAGAGGAGCAGGAAAAAGCAAAAAATTTCAGAATTGCACCTTGCAATGCGGAGAAATTACAGTTTGTGCATTTACAATATTCATTGATTTTTGCCATTGAAAAACGTCCAGAAATGATTGAAGCTACTGACTGAATGAAAGGAGATGGCATCTCACTCTCTTTGAATCTTCTTTATCATGCTAAGAGGAGCAGGAAAAAGCAAAAAATTTCAGAATTGCACCTTGCAATGCGGAGAAATTACTGTTTGTGCATTTACAATATTCGTTGATTTTTGCCATTGAAAAACGTCCAGAAATGATTGAAGCTACTGACTGAATGAAAGGAGCTGGCATCTCACTCTCTTTGAATCTTCTTTATCATGCTAAGAGGAGCAGGAAAAAGCAAAAAATTTCAGAATTGCACCTTGCAATGCGGAGAAATTACAGTTTGTGCATTTACAATATTCATTGATTTTTGCCATTGAAAAACGTCCAGAAATGATTGAAGCTACTGACTGAATGAAAGGAGCTGGCATCTCACTCTCTTTGAATCTTCTTTATCATGCTAAGAGGAGCAGGAAAAAGCAAAAAATTTCAGAATTGCACCTTGCACTGCGGAGAAATTACTGTTTGTGCATTTACAATATTCATTGATTTTTGCCATTGAAAAACATGTTATTCATATACCAGAAATGTTTGAAGCTCCTGACTGAATGAAAGGAGCTGGCACCTCACTCTCTTTGAATCTTCTTTATCATGCTAAGAGGAGCAGGAAAAAGCAAAAAATTTCAGAATTGCACCTTGCAATGCGGAGAAATTACTGTTTGTGCATTTACAATATTCATTGATTTTTGCCATTGAAAAACGTCCAGAAATGATTGAAGCTACTGACTGAATGAAAGGAGCTGGCATCTCACTCTCTTTGAATCTTCTTTATCATGCTAAGAGGAGCAGGAAAAAGCAAAAAATTTCAGAATTGCACCTTGCAATGCGGAGAAATTACTGTTTGTGCATTTACAATATTCAATGATTTTTGCCATTGAAAAACGTCCAGAAATGTTTGAAGCTACTGACTGAATGAAAGGAGCTGGCATCTCACTCTCTTTGAATCTTGTTTATCATGCTTAGAGGAGCAGGAAAAAGCAAAAAATTTCAGAATTGCACCTTGCAATGTGGAGAAATTACTGTTTGTGCATTTACAATATTCATTGATTTTTGCCATTGAAAAACGTCCAGAAATGATTGAAGCTACTGACTGAATGAAAGGAGCTGGCATCTCACTCTCTTTGAATCTTCTTTATCATGCTAAGAGGAGCAGGAAAAAGCAAAAAATTTCAGAATTGCACCTTGCAATGCGGAGAAATTACTGTTTGTGCATTTACAATATTCATTGATTTTTGCTATTGAAAAACATCATGTTATTCATATACCAGAAATGATTGAAGCTACTGACTGAATGAAAGGAGCTGGCATCTCACTCTCTTTGAATCTTCTTTATCATGCTAAGAGGAGCAGGAAAAAGCAAAAAATTTCAGAATTGCACCTTGCAATGCGGAGAAATTACTGTTTGTGCATTTACAATATTCATTGATTTTTGCCATTGAAAAACGTCCAGAAATGATTGAAGGTACTGACTGAATGAAAGGAGCTGGCATCTCACTCTCTTTGAATCTTCTTTATCATGCTAAGAGGAGCAGGAAAAAGCAAAAAATTTCAGAATTGCACCTTGCAATGCGGAGAAATTACTGTTTGTGCATTTACAATATTCATTGATTTTTGCCATTGAAAAACGTCCAGAAATGATTGAAGCTACTGACTGAATGAAAGGAGCTGGCATCTCACTCTCTTTGAATCTTCTTTATCATGCTAAGAGGAGCAGGAAAAAGCAAAAAATTTCAGAATTGCACCTTGCAATGCGGAGAAATTACTGTTTGTGCATTTACAATATTCATTGATTTTTGCCATTGAAAAATGTCCAGAAATGATTGAAGCTACTGACTGAATGAAAGGAGCTGGCATCTCACTCTCTTTGAATCTTCTTTATCATGCTAAGAGGAGCAGGAAAAAGCAAAAAATTTCAGAATTGCGCCTTGCAATGCGGAGAAATTACTGTTTGTGCATTTACAAAATTCATTGATTTTTGCCATTGAAAAACATCATGTTATTCATATACCAGAAATGATTGAAGCTACTGACTGAAGGAAAGGAGCTGGCATCTCACTCTCTTTGAATCTTCTTTATCATGCTAAGAGGAGCAGGAAAAAGCAAAAAATTTCAGAATTGCACCTTGCAATGCGGAGAAATTACTGTTTGTGCATTTACAATATTCATTGATTTTTGCCATTGAAAAACATGTTATTCATATACCAGAAATGTTTGAAGCTCCTGACTGAATGAAAGGAGCTGGCACCTCACTCTCTTTGAATCTTCTTTATCATGCTAAGAGGAGCAGGAAAAAGCAAAAAATTTCAGAATTGCACCTTGCAATGCGGAGAAATTACTGTTTGTGCATTTACAATATTCATTGATTTTTGCCATTGAAAAACGTCCAGAAATGATTGAAGCTACTGACTGAATGAAAGGAGCTGTCATCTCACTCTCTTTGAATCTTCTTTATCATGCTAAGAGGAGCAGGAAAAAGCAAAAAATTTCAGAATTGCACCTTGCAATGCGGAGAAATTACTGTTTGTGCATTTACAATATTCATTGATTTTTGCCATTGAAAAATGTCCAGAAATGATTGAAGCTACTGACTGAATGAAAGGAGCTGGCATCTCACTCTCTTTGAATCTTCTTTATCATGCTAGGATTAACAGGAAAAAGCAAAAAATTTCAGAATTTCACCTTGCAATGTGGAGATATTACTGTTTGTGCATTTACAATATTCATTGATTTTTGCCATTGAAAAACATGTTTTTCATATACCAGAAATGTTTGAAGCTACTGACTGAATGAAAGGAGCTGGCATCTCACTCTCTTTGAATCTTCTTTATCATGCTAGGATTAACAGGAAAAAGCAAAAAATTTCAGAATTGCACCTTGCAATGTGGAGATATTACTGTTTGTGCATTTACAATATTCATTGATTTTTGCCATTGAAAAATGTCCAGAAATGATTGAAGCTACTGACTGAATGAAAGGAGCTGGCATCTCACTCTCTTTGAATCTTCTTTATCATGCTAGGATTAGCAGGAAAAAGCAAAAAATTTCAGAATTGCACCTTGCAATGTGGAGATATTACTGTTTGTGCATTTACAATATTCATTGATTTTTGCCATTGAAAAACATGTTTTTCATATACCAGAAATGTTTGAAGCTACTGACTGAATGAAAGGAGCTGGCATGTCACTCTCTTTGAATCTTCTTTATCATGCTAGGATTAACAGGAAAAAGCAAAAAATTTCAGAATTTCACCTTGCAATGTGGAGATATTACTGTTTGTGCATTTACAATATTCATTGATTTTTGCCATTGAAAAACATGTTTTTCATATACCAGAAATGTTTGAAGCTACTGACTGAATGAAAGGAGCTGGCATCTCACTCTCTTTGAATCTTCTTTATCATGCTAGGATTAACAGGAAAAAGCAAAAAATTTCAGAATTGCACCTTGCAATGTGGAGATATTACTGTTTGTGCATTTACAATATTCATTGATTTTTGCCATTGAAA
Organism: Phyllobates terribilis; assembly: GCF_046119375.1. Taxonomy (NCBI): domain Eukaryota; kingdom Metazoa; phylum Chordata; class Amphibia; order Anura; family Dendrobatidae; genus Phyllobates; species Phyllobates terribilis. Next base: position 19,363 of record NW_027364657.1, on the reverse strand, counting down.
TACGTCCAGAAATGTTTGAAGCTACTGACTGAATGAAAGGAGCTGGCATCTCACTCTCTTTGAATCTTCTTTATCATGCTAGGATTAGCAGGAAAAAGCAAAAAATTTCAGAATTGCACCTTGCAATGTGGAGATATTACTGTTTGTGCATTTACAATATTCATTGATTTTTGCCATTGAAAAATGTCCAGAAATGATTGAAGCTACTGACTGAATGAAAGGAGCTGGCATCTCACTCTCTTTGAATCTTCTTTATCATGCTAAGAGGAGCAGGAAAAAGCAAAAAATTTCAGAATTGCGCCTTGCAATGCGGAGAAATTACTGTTTGTGCATTTACAAAATTCATTGATTTTTGCCATTGAAAAACATCATGTTATTCATATACCAGAAATGATTGAAGCTACTGACTGAAGGAAAGGAGCTGGCATCTCACTCTCTTTGAATCTTCTTTATCATGCTAAGAGGAGCAGGAAAAAGCAAAAAATTTCAGAATTGCACCTTGCAATGCGGAGAAATTACTGTTTGTGCATTTACAATATTCATTGATTTTTGCCATTGAAAAACATGTTATTCATATACCAGAAATGTTTGAAGCTCCTGACTGAATGAAAGGAGCTGGCACCTCACTCTCTTTGAATCTTCTTTATCATGCTAAGAGGAGCAGGAAAAAGCAAAAAATTTCAGAATTGCACCTTGCAATGCGGAGAAATTACTGTTTGTGCATTTACAATATTCATCGATTTTTGCCATTGAAAAACGTCCAGAAATGATTGAAGCTACTGACTGAATGAAAGGAGCTGTCATCTCACTCTCTTTGAATCTTCTTTATCATGCTAAGAGGAGCAGGAAAAAGCAAAAAATTTCAGAATTGCACCTTGCAATGCGGAGAAATTACTGTTTGTGCATTTACAATATTCATTGATTTTTGCCATTGAAAAATGTCCAGAAATGATTGAAGCTACTGACTGAATGAAAGGAGCTGGCATCTCACTCTCTTTGAATCTTCTTTATCATGCTAGGATTAGCAGGAAAAAGCAAAAAATTTCAGAATTGCACCTTGCAATGTGGAGATATTACTGTTTGTGCATTTACAATATTCATTGATTTTTGCCATTGAAAAACATGTTTTTCATATACCAGAAATGTTTGAAGCTACTGACTGAATGAAAGGAGCTGGCATCTCACTCTCTTTGAATCTTCTTTATCATGCTAGGATTAACAGGAAAAAGCAAAAAATTTCAGAATTTCACCTTGCAATGTGGAGATATTACTGTTTGTGCATTTACAATATTCATTGATTTTTGCCATTGAAAAACATGTTTTTCATATACCAGAAATGTTTGAAGCTACTGACTGAATGAAAGGAGCTGGCATCTCACTCTCTTTGAATCTTCTTTATCATGCTAGGATTAACAGGAAAAAGCAAAAAATTTCAGAATTGCACCTTGCAATGTGGAGATATTACTGTTTGTGCATTTACAATATTCATTGATTTTTGCCATTGAAAAATGTCCAGAAATGATTGAAGCTACTGACTGAATGAAAGGAGCTGGCATCTCACTCTCTTTGAATCTTCTTTATCATGCTAGGATTAGCAGGAAAAAGCAAAAAATTTCAGAATTGCACCTTGCAATGTGGAGATATTACTGTTTGTGCATTTACAATATTCATTGATTTTTGCCATTGAAAAACATGTTTTTCATATACCAGAAATGTTTGAAGCTACTGACTGAATGAAAGGAGCTGGCATCTCACTCTCTTTGAATCTTCTTTATCATGCTAGGATTAACAGGAAAAAGCAAAAAATTTCAGAATTTCACCTTGCAATGTGGAGATATTACTGTTTGTGCATTTACAATATTCATTGATTTTTGCCATTGAAAAACATGTTTTTCATATACCAGAAATGTTTGAAGCTACTGACTGAATTAAAGGAGCTGGCATCTCACTCTCTTTGAATCTTCTTTATCATGCTAGGATTAACAGGAAAAAGCAAAAAATTTCAGAATTGCACCTTGCAATGTGGAGATATTACTGTTTGTGCATTTACAATATTCATTGATTTTTGCCATTGAAAAACGTCCAGAAATGTTTGAAGCTACTGACTGAATGAAAGGAGCTGGCATCTCACTCTCTTTGAATCTTCTTTATCATGCTAGGATTAGCAGGAAAAAGCAAAAAATTTCAGAATTGCACCTTGCAATGTGGAGATATTACTGTTTGTGCATTTACAATATTCATTGATTTTTGCCATTGAAAAACATGTTTTTCATATACCAGAAATGTTTGAAGCTACTGACTGAATGAAAGGAGCTGGCATCTCACTCTCTTTGAATCTTCTTTATCATGCTAGGATTAGCAGGAAAAAGCAAAAAATTTCAGAATTGCACCTTGCAATGTGGAGATATTACTGTTTGTGCATTTACAATATTCATTGATTTTTGCCATTGAAAAACGTTTTTCATATACCAGAAATGTTTGAAGCTACTGACTGAATGAAAGGAGCTGGCATCTCACTCTCTTTGAATCTTCTTTATCATGCTAGGATTAACAGGAAAAAGCAAAAAATTTCAGAATTGCACCTTGCAATGTGGAGATATTACTGTTTGTGCATTTACAATATTCATTGATTTTTGCCATTGAAAAACGTCCAGAAATGTTTGAAGCTACTGACTGAATGAAAGGAGCTGGCATCTCACTCTCTTTGAATCTTCTTTATCATGCTAGGATTAACAGGAAAAAGCTAAAAATTTCAGAATTGCACCTTGCAATGTGGAGATATTACTGTTTGTGCATTTACAATATTCATTGATTTTTGCCATTGAAAAACATGTTTTTCATATACCAGAAATGTTTGAAGCTACTGACTGAATGAAAGGAGCTGGCATCTCACTCTCTTTGAATCTTCTTTATCATGCTAGGATTAGCAGGAAAAAGCAAAAAATTTCAGAATTGCACCTTGCATTGTGGAGATATTACTGTTTGTGCATTTACAATATTCATTGATTTTTGCCATTGAAAAACATGTGTTTTTCATATACCAGAAATGTTTGAAGCTACTGACTGAATGAAAGGAGCTGGCATCTCACTCTCTTTGAATCTTCTTTATCATGCTAGGATTAGCAGGAAAAAGCAAAAAATTTCAGAATTGCACCTTGCAATGTGGAGATATTACTGTTTGTGCATTTACAATATTCATTGATTTTTGCCATTGAAAAACATGTTTTTCATATACCAGAAATGTTTGAAGCTACTGACTGAATGAAAGGAGCTGGCATCTCACTCTCTTTGAATCTTCTTTATCATGCTAGGATTAACAGGAAAAAGCAAAAAATTTCAGAATTGCACCTTGCAATGTGGAGATATTACTGTTTGTGCATTTACAATATTCATTGATTTTTGCCATTGAAAAACGTCCAGAAATGTTTGAAGCTACTGACTGAATGAAAGGAGCTGGCATCTCACTCTCTTTGAATCTTCTTTATCATGCTAGGATTAGCAGGAAAAAGCAAAAAATTTCAGAATTGCACCTTGCAATGTGGAGATATTACTGTTTGTGCATTTACAATATTCATTGATTTTTGCCATTGAAAAACATGTTTTTCATATACCAGAAATGTTTGAAGCTACTGACTGAATGAAAGGAGCTGGCATCTCACTCTCTTTGAATCTTCTTTATCATGCTAGGATTAACAGGAAAAAGCAAAAAATTTCAGAATTTCACCTTGCAATGTGGAGATATTACTGTTTGTGCATTTACAATATTCATTGATTTTTGCCATTGAAAAACATGTTTTTCATATACCAGAAATGTTTGAAGCTACTGACTGAATGAAAGGAGCTGGCATCTCACTCTCTTTGAATCTTCTTTATCATGCTAGGATTAACAGGAAAAAGCAAAAAATTTCAGAATTGCACCTTGCAATGTGGAGATATTACTGTTTGTGCATTTACAATATTCATTGATTTTTGCCATTGAAAAATGTCCAGAAATGATTGAAGCTACTGACTGAATGAAAGGAGCTGGCATCTCACTCTCTTTGAATCTTCTTTATCATGCTAGGATTAGCAGGAAAAAGCAAAAAATTTCAGAATTGCACCTTGCAATGTGGAGATATTACTGTTTGTGCATTTACAATATTCATTGATTTTTGCCATTGAAAAACATGTTTTTCATATACCAGAAATGTTTGAAGCTACTGACTGAATGAAAGGAGCTGGCATCTCACTCTCTTTGAATCTTCTTTATCATGCTAGGATTAACAGGAAAAAGCAAAAAATTTCAGAATTTCACCTTGCAATGTGGAGATATTACTGTTTGTGCATTTACAATATTCATTGATTTTTGCCATTGAAAAACATGTTTTTCATATACCAGAAATGTTTGAAGCTACTGACTGAATTAAAGGAGCTGGCATCTCACTCTCTTTGAATCTTCTTTATCATGCTAGGATTAACAGGAAAAAGCAAAAAATTTCAGAATTGCACCTTGCAATGTGGAGATATTACTGTTTGTGCATTTACAATATTCATTGATTTTTGCCATTGAAAAACGTCCAGAAATGTTTGAAGCTACTGACTGAATGAAAGGAGCTGGCATCTCACTCTCTTTGAATCTTCTTTATCATGCTAGGATTAGCAGGAAAAAGCAAAAAATTTCAGAATTGCACCTTGCAATGTGGAGATATTACTGTTTGTGCATTTACAATATTCATTGATTTTTGCCATTGAAAAACATGTTTTTCATATACCAGAAATGTTTGAAGCTACTGACTGAATGAAAGGAGCTGGCATCTCACTCTCTTTGAATCTTCTTTATCATGCTAGGATTAGCAGGAAAAAGCAAAAAATTTCAGAATTGCACCTTGCAATGTGGAGATATTACTGTTTGTGCATTTACAATATTCATTGATTTTTGCCATTGAAAAACGTTTTTCATATACCAGAAATGTTTGAAGCTACTGACTGAATGAAAGGAGCTGGCATCTCACTCTCTTTGAATCTTCTTTATCATGCTAGGATTAACAGGAAAAAGCAAAAAATTTCAGAATTGCACCTTGCAATGTGGAGATATTACTGTTTGTGCATTTACAATATTCATTGATTTTTGCCATTGAAAAACGTCCAGAAATGTTTGAAGCTACTGACTGAATGAAAGGAGCTGGCATCTCACTCTCTTTGAATCTTCTTTATCATGCTAGGATTAACAGGAAAAAGCTAAAAATTTCAGAATTGCACCTTGCAATGTGGAGATATTACTGTTTGTGCATTTACAATATTCATTGATTTTTGCCATTGAAAAACATGTTTTTCATATACCAGAAATGTTTGAAGCTACTGACTGAATGAAAGGAGCTGGCATCTCACTCTCTTTGAATCTTCTTTATCATGCTAGGATTAGCAGGAAAAAGCAAAAAATTTCAGAATTGCACCTTGCAATGTGGAGATATTACTGTTTGTGCATTTACAATATTCATTGATTTTTGCCATTGAAAAACATGTGTTTTTCATATACCAGAAATGTTTGAAGCTACTGACTGAATGAAAGGAGCTGGCATCTCACTCTCTTTGAATCTTCTTTATCATGCTAGGATTAGCAGGAAAAAGCAAAAAATTTCAGAATTGCACCTTGCAATGTGGAGATATTACTGTTTGTGCATTTACAATATTCATTGATTTTTGCCATTGAAAAACATGTTTTTCATATACCAGAAATGTTTGAAGCTACTGACTGAATGAAAGGAGCTGGCATCTCACTCTCTTTGAATCTTCTTTATCATGCTAGGATTAACAGGAAAAAGCAAAAAATTTCAGAATTGCACCTTGCAATGTGGAGATATTACTGTTTGTGCATTTACAATATTCATTGATTTTTGCCATTGAAAAACATGTGTTTTTCATATACCAGAAATGTTTGAAGCTACTGACTGAATGAAAGGAGCTGGCATCTCACTCTCTTTGAATCTTCTTTATCATGCTAGGATTAGCAGGAAAAAGCAAAAAATTTCAGAATTGCACCTTGCAATGTGGAGATATTACTGTTTGTGCATTTACAATATTCATTGATTTTTGCCATTGAAAAACATGTTTTTCATATACCAGAAATGTTTGAAGCTACTGACTGAATGAAAGGAGCTGGCATCTCACTCTCTTTGAATCTTCTTTATCATGCTAGGATTAACAGGAAAAAGCAAAAAATTTCAGAATTGCACCTTGCAATGTGGAGATATTACTGTTTGTGCATTTACAATATTCATTGATTTTTGCCATTGAAAAACGTCCAGAAATGTTTGAAGCTACTGACTGAATGAAAGGAGCTGGCATCTCACTCTCTTTGAATCTTCTTTATCATGCTAGGATTAGCAGGAAAAAGCAAAAAATTTCAGAATTGCACCTTGCAATGTGGAGATATTACTGTTTGTGCATTTACAATATTCATTGATTTTTGCCATTGAAAAACATGTTTTTCATATACCAGAAATGTTTGAAGCTACTGACTGAATGAAAGGAGCTGGCATGTCACTCTCTTTGAATCTTCTTTATCATGCTAGGATTAACAGGAAAAAGCAAAAAATTTCAGAATTGCACCTTGCAATGTGGAGATATTACTGTTTGTGCATTTACAATATTCATTGATTTTTGCCATTGAAAAACATGTTTTTCATATACCAGAAATGTTTGAAGCTACTGACTGAATGAAAGGAGCTGGCATCTCACTCTCTTTGAATCTTCTTTATCATGCTAGGATTAACAGGAAAAAGCAAAAAATTTCAGAATTGCACCTTGCAATGTGGAGATATTACTGTTTGTGCATTTACAATATTCATTGATTTTTGCCATTGAAAAACGTCCAGAAATGTTTGAAGCTACTGACTGAATGAAAGGAGCTGGCATCTCACTCTCTTTGAATCTTCTTTATCATGCTAGGATTAACAGGAAAAAGCAAAAAATTTCAGAATTGCACCTTGCAATGTGGAGATATTACTGTTTGTGCATTTACAATATTCATTGATTTTTGCCATTGAAAAACGTCCAGAAATGTTTGAAGCTACTGACTGAATGAAAGGAGCTGGCATCTCACTCTCTTTGAATCTTCTTTATCATGCTAGGATTAGCAGGAAAAAGCAAAAAATTTCAGAATTGCACCTTGCAATGTGGAGATATTACTGTTTGTGCATTTACAATATTCATTGATTTTTGCCATTGAAAAACATGTTTTTCATATACCAGAAATGTTTGAAGCTACTGACTGAATGAAAGGAGCTGGCATCTCACTCTCTTTGAATCTTCTTTATCATGCTAGGATTAGCAGGAAAAAGCAAAAAATTTCAGAATTGCACCTTGCAATGTGGAGATATTACTGTTTGTGCATTTACAATATTCATTGATTTTTGCCATTGAAAAACATGTTTTTCATATACCAGAAATGTTTGAAGCTACTGACTGAATGAAAGGAGCTGGCATCTCACTCTCTTTGAATCTTCTTTATCATGCTAGGATTAACAGGAAAAAGCAAAAAATTTCAGAATTGCACCTTGCAATGTGGAGATATTACTGTTTGTGCATTTACAATATTCATTGATTTTTGCCATTGAAAAACGTCCAGAAATGTTTGAAGCTACTGACTGAATGAAAGGAGCTGGCATCTCACTCTCTTTGAATCTTCTTTATCATGCTAGGATTAACAGGAAAAAGCTAAAAATTTCAGAATTGCACCTTGCAATGTGGAGATATTACTGTTTGTGCATTTACAATATTCATTGATTTTTGCCATTGAAAAACATGTTTTTCATATACCAGAAATGTTTGAAGCTACTGACTGAATGAAAGGAGCTGGCATCTCACTCTCTTTGAATCTTCTTTATCATGCTAGGATTAGCAGGAAAAAGCAAAGAATTTCAGAATTGCACCTTGCAATGTGGAGATATTACTGTTTGTGCATTTACAATATTCATTGATTTTTGCCATTGAAAAACATGTTTTTCATATACCAGAAATGTTTGAAGCTACTGACTGAATGAAAGGAGCTGGCATCTCACTCTCTTTGAATCTTCTTTATCATGCTAAGAGGAGCAGGAAAAAGCAAAAAATTTCAGAATTGCACCTTGCAATGCGGAGAAATTACTGTTTGTGCATTTACAATATTCATTGATTTTTGCCATTGAAAAACGTCCAGAAATGATTGAAGCTACTGACTGAATGAAAGGAGCTGTCATCTCACTCTCTTTGAATCTTCTTTATCATGCTAAGAGGAGCAGGAAAAAGCAAAAAATTTCAGAATTGCACCTTGCAATGCGGAGAAATTACTGTTTGTGCATTTACAATATTCATTGATTTTTGCCATTGAAAAATGTCCAGAAATGATTGAAGCTACTGACTGAATGAAAGGAGCTGGCATCTCACTCTCTTTGAATCTTCTTTATCATGCTAGGATTAACAGGAAAAAGCAAAAAATTTCAGAATTGCACCTTGCAATGTGGAGATATTACTGTTTGTGCATTTACAATATTCATTGATTTTTGCCATTGAAAAACATGTTTTTCATATACCAGAAATGTTTGAAGCTACTGACTGAATGAAAGGAGCTGGCATCTCACTCTCTTTGAATCTTCTTTATCATGCTAGGATTAACAGGAAAAAGCAAAAAATTTCAGAATTGCACCTTGCAATGTGGAGATATTACTGTTTGTGCATTTACAATATTCATTGATTTTTGCCATTGAAAAACGTCCAGAAATGTTTGAAGCTACTGACTGAATGAAAGGAGCTGGCATCTCACTCTCTTTGAATCTTCTTTATCATGCTAGGATTAACAGGAAAAAGCAAAAAATTTCAGAATTGCACCTTGCAATGTGGAGATATTACTGTTTGTGCATTTACAATATTCATTGATTTTTGCCATTGAAAAACGTCCAGAAATGTTTGAAGCTACTGACTGAATGAAAGGAGCTGGCATCTCACTCTCTTTGAATCTTCTTTATCATGCTAGGATTAGCAGGAAAAAGCAAAAAATTTCAGAATTGCACCTTGCAATGTGGAGATATTACTGTTTGTGCATTTACAATATTCATTGATTTTTGCCATTGAAAAACATGTTTTTCATATACCAGAAATGTTTGAAGCTACTGACTGAATGAAAGGAGCTGGCATCTCACTCTCTTTGAATCTTCTTTATCATGCTAGGATTAGCAGGAAAAAGCAAAAAATTTCAGAATTGCACCTTGCAATGTGGAGATATTACTGTTTGTGCATTTACAATATTCATTGATTTTTGCCATTGAAAAACATGTTTTTCATATACCAGAAATGTTTGAAGCTACTGACTGAATGAAAGGAGCTGGCATCTCACTCTCTTTGAATCTTCTTTATCATGCTAGGATTAACAGGAAAAAGCAAAAAATTTCAGAATTGCACCTTGCAATGTGGAGATATTACTGTTTGTGCATTTACAATATTCATTGATTTTTGCCATTGAAAAACGTCCAGAAATGTTTGAAGCTACTGACTGAATGAAAGGAGCTGGCATCTCACTCTCTTTGAATCTTCTTTATCATGCTAGGATTAGCAGGAAAAAGCAAAAAATTTCAGAATTGCACCTTGCAATGTGGAGATATTACTTTGTGCATTTACAATATTCATTGATTTTTGCCATTGAAAAACATGTTTTTCATATACCAGAAATGTTTGAAGCTACTGACTGAATGAAAGGAGCTGGCATCTCACTCTCTTTGAATCTTCTTTATCATGCTAGGATTAGCAGGAAAAAGCAAAAAATTTCAGAATTGCACCTTGCATTGTGGAGATATTACTGTTTGTGCATTTACAATATTCATTGATTTTTGCCATTGAAAAACATGTGTTTTTCATATACCAGAAATGTTTGAAGCTACTGACTGAATGAAAGGAGCTGGCATCTCACTCTCTTTGAATCTTCTTTATCATGCTAGGATTAACAGGAAAAAGCAAAAAATTTCAGAATTGCACCTTGCAATGTGGAGATATTACTGTTTGTGCATTTACAATATTCATTGATTTTTGCCATTGAAAAACGTCCAGAAATGTTTGAAGCTACTGACTGAATGAAAGGAGCTGGCATCTCACTCTCTTTGAATCTTCTTTATCATGCTAGGATTAGCAGGAAAAAGCAAAAAATTTCAGAATTGCACCTTGCAATGTGGAGATATTACTGTTTGTGCATTTACAATATTCATTGATTTTTGCCATTGAAAAACATGTTTTTCATATACCAGAAATGTTTGAAGCTACTGACTGAATGAAAGGAGCTGGCATCTCACTCTCTTTGAATCTTCTTTATCATGCTAGGATTAACAGGAAAAAGCAAAAAATTTCAGAATTTCACCTTGCAATGTGGAGATATTACTGTTTGTGCATTTACAATATTCATTGATTTTTGCCATTGAAAAACATGTTTTTCATATACCAGAAATGTTTGAAGCTACTGACTGAATGAAAGGAGCTGGCATCTCACTCTCTTTGAATCTTCTTTATCATGCTAGGATTAACAGGAAAAAGCAAAAAATTTCAGAATTGCACCTTGCAATGTGGAGATATTACTGTTTGTGCATTTACAATATTCATTGATTTTTGCCATTGAAAAATGTCCAGAAATGATTGAAGCTACTGACTGAATGAAAGGAGCTGGCATCTCACTCTCTTTGAATCTTCTTTATCATGCTAGGATTAGCAGGAAAAAGCAAAAAATTTCAGAATTGCACCTTGCAATGTGGAGATATTACTGTTTGTGCATTTACAATATTCATTGATTTTTGCCATTGAAAAACATGTTTTTCATATACCAGAAATGTTTGAAGCTACTGACTGAATGAAAGGAGCTGGCATCTCACTCTCTTTGAATCTTCTTTATCATGCTAGGATTAACAGGAAAAAGCAAAAAATTTCAGAATTTCACCTTGCAATGTGGAGATATTACTGTTTGTGCATTTACAATATTCATTGATTTTTGCCATTGAAAAACATGTTTTTCATATACCAGAAATGTTTGAAGCTACTGACTGAATTAAAGGAGCTGGCATCTCACTCTCTTTGAATCTTCTTTATCATGCTAGGATTAACAGGAAAAAGCAAAAAATTTCAGAATTGCACCTTGCAATGTGGAGATATTACTGTTTGTGCATTTACAATATTCATTGATTTTTGCCATTGAAAAACGTCCAGAAATGTTTGAAGCTACTGACTGAATGAAAGGAGCTGGCATCTCACTCTCTTTGAATCTTCTTTATCATGCTAGGATTAGCAGGAAAAAGCAAAAAATTTCAGAATTGCACCTTGCAATGTGGAGATATTACTGTTTGTGCATTTACAATATTCATTGATTTTTGCCATTGAAAAACATGTTTTTCATATACCAGAAATGTTTGAAGCTACTGACTGAATGAAAGGAGCTGGCATCTCACTCTCTTTGAATCTTCTTTATCATGCTAGGATTAGCAGGAAAAAGCAAAAAATTTCAGAATTGCACCTTGCAATGTGGAGATATTACTGTTTGTGCATTTACAATATTCATTGATTTTTGCCATTGAAAAACGTTTTTCATATACCAGAAATGTTTGAAGCTACTGACTGAATGAAAGGAGCTGGCATCTCACTCTCTTTGAATCTTCTTTATCATGCTAGGATTAACAGGAAAAAGCAAAAAATTTCAGAATTGCACCTTGCAATGTGGAGATATTACTGTTTGTGCATTTACAATATTCATTGATTTTTGCCATTGAAAAACGTCCAGAAATGTTTGAAGCTACTGACTGAATGAAAGGAGCTGGCATCTCACTCTCTTTGAATCTTCTTTATCATGCTAGGATTAACAGGAAAAAGCTAAAAATTTCAGAATTGCACCTTGCAATGTGGAGATATTACTGTTTGTGCATTTACAATATTCATTGATTTTTGCCATTGAAAAACATGTTTTTCATATACCAGAAATGTTTGAAGCTACTGACTGAATGAAAGGAGCTGGCATCTCACTCTCTTTGAATCTTCTTTATCATGCTAGGATTAGCAGGAAAAAGCAAAAAATTTCAGAATTGCACCTTGCAATGTGGAGATATTACTGTTTGTGCATTTACAATATTCATTGATTTTTGCCATTGAAAAACATGTGTTTTTCATATACCAGAAATGTTTGAAGCTACTGACTGAATGAAAGGAGCTGGCATCTCACTCTCTTTGAATCTTCTTTATCATGCTAGGATTAGCAGGAAAAAGCAAAAAATTTCAGAATTGCACCTTGCAATGTGGAGATATTACTGTTTGTGCATTTACAATATTCATTGATTTTTGCCATTGAAAAACATGTTTTTCATATACCAGAAATGTTTGAAGCTACTGACTGAATGAAAGGAGCTGGCATCTCACTCTCTTTGAATCTTCTTTATCATGCTAGGATTAACAGGAAAAAGCAAAAAATTTCAGAATTGCACCTTGCAATGTGGAGATATTACTGTTTGTGCATTTACAATATTCATTGATTTTTGCCATTGAAGAACATGTGTTTTTCATATACCAGAAATGTTTGAAGCTACTGACTGAATGAAAGGAGCTGGCATCTCACTCTCTTTGAATCTTCTTTATCATGCTAGGATTAGCAGGAAAAAGCAAAAAATTTCAGAATTGCACCTTGCAATGTGGAGATATTACTGTTTGTGCATTTACAATATTCATTGATTTTTGCCATTGAAAAACATGTTTTTCATATACCAGAAATGTTTGAAGCTACTGACTGAATGAAAGGAGCTGGCATCTCACTCTCTTTGAATCTTCTTTATCATGCTAGGATTAACAGGAAAAAGCAAAAAATTTCAGAATTGCACCTTGCAATGTGGAGATATTACTGTTTGTGCATTTACAATATTCATTGATTTTTGCCATTGAAAAACGTCCAGAAATGTTTGAAGCTACTGACTGAATGAAAGGAGCTGGCATCTCACTCTCTTTGAATCTTCTTTATCATGCTAGGATTAGCAGGAAAAAGCAAAAAATTTCAGAATTGCACCTTGCAATGTGGAGATATTACTGTTTGTGCATTTACAATATTCATTGATTTTTGCCATTGAAAAATATGTTTTTCATATACCAGAAATGTTTGAAGCTACTGACTGAATGAAAGGAGCTGGCATGTCACTCTCTTTGAATCTTCTTTATCATGCTAGGATTAACAGGAAAAAGCAAAAAATTTCAGAATTGCACCTTGCAATGTGGAGATATTACTGTTTGTGCATTTACAATATTCATTGATTTTTGCAATTGAAAAACATGTTTTTCATATACCAGAAATGTTTGAAGCTACTGACTGAATGAAAGGAGCTGGCATCTCACTCTCTTTGAATCTTCTTTATCATGCTAGGATTAACAGGAAAAAGCAAAAAATTTCAGAATTGCACCTTGCAATGTGGAGATATTACTGTTTGTGCATTTACAATATTCATTGATTTTTGCCATTGAAAAACGTCCAGAAATGTTTGAAGCTACTGACTGAATGAAAGGAGCTGGCATCTCACTCTCTTTGAATCTTCTTTATCATGCTAGGATTAACAGGAAAAAGCAAAAAATTTCAGAATTGCACCTTGCAATGTGGAGATATTACTGTTTGTGCATTTACAATATTCATTGATTTTTGCCATTGAAAAACGTCCAGAAATGTTTGAAGCTACTGACTGAATGAAAGGAGCTGGCATCTCACTCTCTTTGAATCTTCTTTATCATGCTAGGATTAGCAGGAAAAAGCAAAAAATTTCAGAATTGCACCTTGCAATGTGGAGATATTACTGTTTGTGCATTTACAATATTCATTGATTTTTGCCATTGAAAAACATGTTTTTCATATACCAGAAATGTTTGAAGCTACTGACTGAATGAAAGGAGCTGGCATCTCACTCTCTTTGAATCTTCTTTATCATGCTAGGATTAGCAGGAAAAAGCAAAAAATTTCAGAATTGCACCTTGCAATGTGGAGATATTACTGTTTGTGCATTTACAATATTCATTGATTTTTGCCATTGAAAAACATGTTTTTCATATACCAGAAATGTTTGAAGCTACTGACTGAATGAAAGGAGCTGGCATCTCACTCTCTTTGAATCTTCTTTATCATGCTAGGATTAACAGGAAAAAGCAAAAAATTTCAGAATTGCACCTTGCAATGTGGAGATATTACTGTTTGTGCATTTACAATATTCATTGATTTTTGCCATTGAAAAACGTCCAGAAATGTTTGAAGCTACTGACTGAATGAAAGGAGCTGGCATCTCACTCTCTTTGAATCTTCTTTATCATGCTAGGATTAACAGGAAAAAGCTAAAAATTTCAGAATTGCACCTTGCAATGTGGAGATATTACTGTTTGTGCATTTACAATATTCATTGATTTTTGCCATTGAAAAACATGTTTTTCATATACCAGAAATGTTTGAAGCTACTGACTGAATGAAAGGAGCTGGCATCTCACTCTCTTTGAATCTTCTTTATCATGCTAGGATTAGCAGGAAAAAGCAAAGAATTTCAGAATTGCACCTTGCAATGTGGAGATATTACTGTTTGTGCATTTACAATATTCATTGATTTTTGCCATTGAAAAACATGTTTTTCATATACCAGAAATGTTTGAAGCTACTGACTGAATGAAAGGAGCTGGCATCTCACTCTCTTTGAATCTTCTTTATCATGCTAAGAGGAGCAGGAAAAAGCAAAAAATTTCAGAATTGCACCTTGCAATGCGGAGAAATTACTGTTTGTGCATTTACAATATTCATTGATTTTTGCCATTGAAAAACGTCCAGAAATGATTGAAGCTACTGACTGAATGAAAGGAGCTGTCATCTCACTCTCTTTGAATCTTCTTTATCATGCTAAGAGGAGCAGGAAAAAGCAAAAAATTTCAGAATTGCACCTTGCAATGCGGAGAAATTACTGTTTGTGCATTTACAATATTCATTGATTTTTGCCATTGAAAAATGTCCAGAAATGATTGAAGCTACTGACTGAATGAAAGGAGCTGGCATCTCACTCTCTTTGAATCTTCTTTATCATGCTAGGATTAACAGGAAAAAGCAAAAAATTTCAGAATTGCACCTTGCAATGTGGAGATATTACTGTTTGTGCATTTACAATATTCATTGATTTTTGCCATTGAAAAACATGTTTTTCATATACCAGAAATGTTTGAAGCTACTGACTGAATGAAAGGAGCTGGCATCTCACTCTCTTTGAATCTTCTTTATCATGCTAGGATTAACAGGAAAAAGCAAAAAATTTCAGAATTGCACCTTGCAATGTGGAGATATTACTGTTTGTGCATTTACAATATTCATTGATTTTTGCCATTGAAAAACGTCCAGAAATGTTTGAAGCTACTGACTGAATGAAAGGAGCTGGCATCTCACTCTCTTTGAATCTTCTTTATCATGCTAGGATTAACAGGAAAAAGCAAAAAATTTCAGAATTGCATCTTGCAATGTGGAGATATTACTGTTTGTGCATTTACAATATTCATTGATTTTTGCCATTGAAAAACGTCCAGAAATGTTTGAAGCTACTGACTGAATGAAAGGAGCTGGCATCTCACTCTCTTTGAATCTTCTTTATCATGCTAGGATTAGCAGGAAAAAGCAAAAAATTTCAGAATTGCACCTTGCAATGTGGAGATATTACTGTTTGTGCATTTACAATATTCATTGATTTTTGCCATTGAAAAACATGTTTTTCATATACCAGAAATGTTTGAAGCTACTGACTGAATGAAAGGAGCTGGCATCTCACTCTCTTTGAATCTTCTTTATCATGCTAGGATTAGCAGGAAAAAGCAAAAAATTTCAGAATTGCACCTTGCAATGTGGAGATATTACTGTTTGTGCATTTACAATATTCATTGATTTTTGCCATTGAAAAACATGTTTTTCATATACCAGAAATGTTTGAAGCTACTGACTGAATGAAAGGAGCTGGCATCTCACTCTCTTTGAATCTTCTTTATCATGCTAGGATTAACAGGAAAAAGCAAAAAATTTCAGAATTGCACCTTGCAATGTGGAGATATTACTGTTTGTGCATTTACAATATTCATTGATTTTTGCCATTGAAAAACGTCCAGAAATGTTTGAAGCTACTGACTGAATGAAAGGAGCTGGCATCTCACTCTCTTTGAATCTTCTTTATCATGCTAGGATTAACAGGAAAAAGCTAAAAATTTCAGAATTGCACCTTGCAATGTGGAGATATTACTGTTTGTGCATTTACAATATTCATTGATTTTTGCCATTGAAAAACATGTTTTTCATATACCAGAAATGTTTGAAGCTACTGACTGAATGAAAGGAGCTGGCATCTCACTCTCTTTGAATCTTCTTTATCATGCTAGGATTAGCAGGAAAAAGCAAAGAATTTCAGAATTGCACCTTGCAATGTGGAGATATTACTGTTTGTGCATTTACAATATTCATTGATTTTTGCCATTGAAAAACATGTTTTTCATATACCAGAAATGTTTGAAGCTACTGACTGAATGAAAGGAGCTGGCATCTCACTCTCTTTGAATCTTCTTTATCATGCTAAGAGGAGCAGGAAAAAGCAAAAAATTTCAGAATTGCACCTTGCAATGCGGAGAAATTACTGTTTGTGCATTTACAATATTCATTGATTTTTGCCATTGAAAAACGTCCAGAAATGATTGAAGCTACTGACTGAATGAAAGGAACTGTCATCTCACTCTCTTTGAATCTTCTTTATCATGCTAAGAGGAGCAGGAAAAAGCAAAAAATTTCAGAATTGCACCTTGCAATGCGGAGAAATTACTGTTTGTGCATTTACAATATTCATTGATTTTTGCCATTGAAAAATGTCCAGAAATGATTGAAGCTACTGACTGAATGAAAGGAGCTGGCATCTCACTCTCTTTGAATCTTCTTTATCATGCTAGGATTAGCAGGAAAAAGCAAAAAATTTCAGAATTGCACCTTGCAATGTGGAGATATTACTGTTTGTGCATTTACAATATTCATTGATTTTTGCCATTGAAAAACATGTTTTTCATATACCAGAAATGTTTGAAGCTACTGACTGAATGAAAGGAGCTGGCATCTCACTCTCTTTGAATCTTCTTTATCATGCTAGGATTAACAGGAAAAAGCAAAAAATTTCAGAATTTCACCTTGCAATGTGGAGATATTACTGTTTGTGCATTTACAATATTCATTGATTTTTGCCATTGAAAAACATGTTTTTCATATACCAGAAATGTTTGAAGCTACTGACTGAATGAAAGGAGCTGGCATCTCACTCTCTTTGAATCTTCTTTATCATGCTAGGATTAACAGGAAAAAGCAAAAAATTTCAGAATTGCACCTTGCAATGTGGAGATATTACTGTTTGTGCATTTACAATATTCATTGATTTTTGCCATTGAAAAACGTCCAGAAATGTTTGAAGCTACTGACTGAATGAAAGGAGCTGGCATCTCACTCTCTTTGAATCTTCTTTATCATGCTAGGATTAGCAGGAAAAAGCAAAAAATTTCAGAATTGCACCTTGCAATGTGGAGATATTACTTTGTGCATTTACAATATTCATTGATTTTTGCCATTGAAAAACATGTTTTTCATATACCAGAAATGTTTGAAGCTACTGACTGAATGAAAGGAGCTGGCATCTCACTCTCTTTGAATCTTCTTTATCATGCTAGGATTAGCAGGAAAAAGCAAAAAATTTCAGAATTGCACCTTGCAATGTGGAGATATTACTGTTTGTGCATTTACAATATTCATTGATTTTTGCCATTGAAAAACGTTTTTCATATACCAGAAATGTTTGAAGCTACTGACTGAATGAAAGGAGCTGGCATCTCACTCTCTTTGAATCTTCTTTATCATGCTAGGATTAACAGGAAAAAGCAAAAAATTTCAGAATTGCACCTTGCAATGTGGAGATATTACAGTTTGTGCATTTACAATATTCATTGATTTTTGCCATTGAAAAACGTCCAGAAATGTTTGAAGCTACTGACTGAATGAAAGGAGCTGGCATCTCACTCTCTTTGAATCTTCTTTATCATGCTAGGATTAACAGGAAAAAGCTAAAAATTTTAGAATTGCACCTTGCAATGTGGAGATATTACTGTTTGTGCATTTACAATATTCATTGATTTTTGCCATTGAAAAACATGTTTTTCATACACCAGAAATGTTTGAAGCTACTGACTGAATGAAAGGAGCTGGCATCTCACTCTCTTTGAATCTTCTTTATCATGCTAGGATTAGCAGGAAAAAGCAAAAAATTTCAGAATTGCACCTTGCAATGTGGAGATATTACTGTTTGTGCATTTACAATATTCATTGATTTTTGCCATTGAAAAACATGTGTTTTTCATATACCAGAAATGTTTGAAGCTACTGACTGAATGAAAGGAGCTGGCATCTCACTCTCTTTGAATCTTCTTTATCATGCTAGGATTAGCAGGAAAAAGCAAAAAATTTCAGAATTGCACCTTGCAATGTGGAGATATTACTGTTTGTGCATTTACAATATTCATTGATTTTTGCCATTGAAAAACATGTTTTTCATATACCAGAAATGTTTGAAGCTACTGACTGAATGAAAGGAGCTGGCATCTCACTCTCTTTGAATCTTCTTTATCATGCTAAGAGGAGCAGGAAAAAGCAAAAAATTTCAGAATTGCACCTTGCAATGCGGAGAAATTAGTTTGTGCATTTACAATATTCATTGATTTTTGCCATTGAAAAACGTCCAGAAATGATTGAAGCTACTGACTGAATGAAAGGAGCTGTCATCTCACTCTCTTTGAATCTTCTTTATCATGCTAAGAGGAGCAGGAAAAAGCAAAAAATTTCAGAATTGCACCTTGCAATGCGGAGAAATTACTGTTTGTGCATTTACAATATTCATTGATTTTTGCCATTGAAAAATGTCCAGAAATGATTGAAGCTACTGACTGAATGAAAGGAGCTGGCATCTCACTCTCTTTGAATCTTCTTTATCATGCTAGGATTAGCAGGAAAAAGCAAAAAATTTCAGAATTGCACCTTGCAATGTGGAGATATTACTGTTTGTGCATTTACAATATTCATTGATTTTTGCCATTGAAAAACATGTTTTTCATATACCAGAAATGTTTGAAGCTACTGACTGAATGAAAGGAGCTGGCATCTCACTCTCTTTGAATCTTCATTATCATGCTAGGATTAACAGGAAAAAGCAAAAAATTTCAGAATTTCACCTTGCAATGTGGAGATATTACTGTTTGTGCATTTACAATATTCATTGATTTTTGCCATTGAAAAACATGTTTTTCATATACCAGAAATGTTTGAAGCTACTGA